>NC_079335.1:20252944-20352943 GCF_029582105.1 Oenanthe melanoleuca
TGAAAGTACTCCATGTTGTGCTAATTTGTGGATTCAGTAGCTTATTATCCCACCCAGCTATAAAGGTGGTGGGAATAACTCTCAGTCAGGAGCAGGTAGGTTTTGATAGAAATCCAAGGTCTGATCTGCTCTGGAAGTTTGCCCTGATCTCTGCAACTGATGCCAACAGCTGACATAACCACATTGGTGCAAGCACTAGTGCTGAGCAAGAAATCCAGTGTTTTATAGCAGTAAAGTTTGGCAAATGGTAAGAGCAGGCAAATCCCCAACATGCATGAGGATGTGAGTGCAGCTGATCTCTAGTGGAGGTGCCTGATGATGGGTTAAAATAGTGGCAGCCAAGCTGGGGAAAAAAGGGAAAGAGTTCTTATCAGGCAGTTTTGGAAGGCCTGGGTTTGTGCCTCAGTCGTGCCCATGTGGGATGCCAAGGCCTGTGAATATTGAATTTGTTCAGCATCAGGTAGGGCTGGATCCTGGTGTGGGCAGGAAGGAGTCTGGCTGCAGTATGAGGGGACTTGAATCCACATTTCCTCCTGCACTCCAGTTCATAGAATCATACAATAAAATCACACAATCATAGCTGTTCATGGCTCTCTATGAGAGATCTTACAGAGCAGTGCAGGTTCCAAGAAAAACATCAAGAATATGTATTTCTGTGGTGAATTACTTCAGGAACAAACAATGTCTCAGTGCTGCTCCAGGGCGCAGAGGTAATCTTGGTTTCTCTCTTGCATCCTCTTACACCCAAACCTTTTAAAGTTTTCTCCACTCACCAAATTGATCCCTCACTTTCATTCTAGTTAAAGGTGTAATTTCAAGCTGCCTGTCATCCAGTGCACAATACTGAATAAACACTTCAATATGTTCAAACCTGGATGTTATCCATGAATTAACAGGCTTAAAACCTATGGCCATTTTTAAACGGGATACACATGCATGCACGCAAAAGTTAGCTCAGTTTAGCTACTTTGTTTTCCTTGTTCTTAAGAGCATTTTTGGCTCAAAAATGTGGTGTCTCTCATGTATTTGGAAGGAGTTGTCCAGAGCACATGATCAACATCTGTTGGTTTTGATATGCCAGCGGAGCTACATAAGAGGTGCAGAGATCAGAGAATACATTTCTGCTCTGTATATTTATTTTTAAATTTGGATTTTCTGTTTTAAATTTGGAGTTTTTCTATTGCTTAGCAATTTAAGCAATGGGTTGATGGTCTGGTTAGTAAAAAAAAAAGCATGAACATGAAACCCACTCTACATTGGTTCAAGTTTTGTTAGTTTTGGAGGAAAAGAATATCAGGATAAAAAGCTGAAAAGGATATAAATCAGACACTGCTGCTGCACTGCCAATGCCTGGCCAGCTTAGAAGAACTAAACTAGTTTAAATAGGCAGAAACACTGTTTTGTGGTGGCAAACAACAAAATTGAGCACAAAGATCATGGAAGGAAGTTGCTAGGAAACCTCTATGGTGCTGTGGAAAAGTTTTGCAGCACAGGCACCTATAAGAGAGTTGTCACCACCTGCTAACCTGGGCATTTCCTAAAAACAGGGGTGTAAAATTGTTGTACACTTTGGTTTTTATAAATGCAGCACCAGGAAATGCCTTACAGTTAATTTTAAGTCCCATCAGCTTCAGGGGACTCTAAGCTCTTTCCAGAACCATCTCTGAAGACTCAAAGCAGGTCTTGTCCACTGTGTTGCTGAAGCCCTGAATTCTGTGTCCAGGCAGGGTCTGCTCATACTGCTCTCATCTTAATTAGGTTCTTAGCAAGGATCTTTGCTTCTGTGAGCTCTAACCTTGCCCATGCTGAGATTTCAATAGTCTTCTGCAGGCACAGCATGGAGTCTCTTCTCTTTTGTACTGACCTGCAGGGGGCTTTGCCAGCAGAGATTTCCTGCAGGCATGCTGCTACCTCAGGTGGGTTCTCTGTATGGGGATGCCTCAGAAAATTGAGGTGCATCAACCAAGAATGTTACAACTGCAGGTCCACAGCATGCACATGTTAAAACCTCAATTTCTGTACCAAGTAGTTTTGCTTATGATATCTTAATGATGGTATCTTAATTCTTTTAACACTTAATTTCTTTTGTATGACTTTTGTGTGACTTCTGTGTGATTTCTGTGTGACTTCATAATTAATCATTTAAGCCCATTTCCATGAGGAAACTGATAGGTAAAAGCTTGGGGAATCAACAGGGACCTTGTTTTTCTTTCATCACAGAGTCATCTGTCAGTGCAGCTCATGACTGGGGTTAAGACAGGCAATGTCTGTCAGGGGTTGCTAAGGATTGCTTGTCTACACACTTCCTTGGTGGCATTTTGCAAAAAAGGACAATGTGTGGTACGTGATGGAGGAATGGCTGCTGTGAGCACAATGAACAGAGCTGTGAAATTTCTAGTCTGTGAAATTCTCTTTGTATGGGAACCCCCTGAAGGTGTGTCACCAGCAAACTCCTGCCTGCCACCACCTGTCCTTGTTATATCTTTCATTCTACACTCTTCCCTGCCCACCTGGTGAAACGACCCATCATGCTACAAGCAATTAGCACTCAAAAGGTGGGCAAGGGGATTTCCTGCTCCTTGAAACATAAGCAATAAATTAAGAGAAATAAGAAATACATGTTAAACCTGAGGATACTTCTTTAAAGAAAGATTTCTTTTATAACAACAGGGTTCGTTCCACAACAAAGAAGGCACTCCTGAGAAGATGTGATGCTGATATGCAATGCTGTTACATGAAGTATGCCTCTTATAGGATGTTCCATTCTGGTCTATCTAGTCTGTTGACACATAAAAAAGATCCAGATCTTCAGTTTAACTTTAAAAAAACCCCAAACCTCTTAGGAAATACTTTTTTACACAGCATATAATTAATGTATGGAATCAGCACTAGATATTCCTGACAGGTTCAGACTAGCTCTGCACTTGATGGTCTAGCAGCCTTTGTGAGCTGCATCCCTGTGAGATGCTGTGGGAGACAGGGCTCAAAAACAGTCTATAAAGACAGGAAGTCGGATGTTAATTTAGATAAAAGCCTTTAGTTTTTGGAGCTGGAAAACTATACAGGAGCTATAGTAACATCTGGAGCTTTCTTGGTTCAAAGAAAGTTTTTCTGCATTTCAGAAAGGATTATGTGCATGCACAGAAAGCAGTTCCAGTGGTGTTACTGGACTAAGGTCATGTCCAAAGACTCAAATTCCACACTTGGTGACTCAGAAAGTAGCATCCACATCACATGCTTTTGCAGCAGTGATGCCCACACCTGAGCAAGTTCCCTGCACCTTCCTCATGGCAAGTGAGGAGAAACAAGAACCCAACAGACTCAGCTGGATAGCTGCTGATAGGAATAGCCATGTCCCAGCAGCACCTCTCCTTTGTTGGCCTCAGAGAAAATTTAGAGGGAAGTGGATGTGTTTGCTAAAAGTTTTAAGAGGGTGAAGCCATCAAGGTGCCCACTGACTGCAGCTGGGGAGCCATCTGCTTTCCCTGCTCTGAAGGCAGAGCCACCCTAGCTGGGATGCTGGGAGATGCAGGTTCCACTTGGTGCTGATGACTGAGGCTGGATGAGGCAGCCTTTGCAGCTCTCCATCCTGCCCCTTTGGTAAGCACAGTTGCCCCGAAGCAAGGATGTGCTCCTCCCATGAATCATCTCAGCCATATGAGTCAAGGTGTCACTACATCTCTCTGTGCCATAGGCCTAAGATTGGTGCAGAGCAGACAGAACTGGGCAGGTCTTGCTCAGATGCAGGACAGCTGAGTAGTGAGGAGAAACAGGAAAGGCAAGTTCAAAGGCAGGTGTGATACAAAGGAAAAAGGTGAGGTAGTAACACAGTGCAGTCTCCTGCTGTCCACTGGACCACTCCCATCAGGATATACTATGACAGCTCTGTGTCTCCAGCTGGAAATGAGAAGGGGTTTTCCCCAAAGTATCCAGCAGAGGCAGGACTGTCAGAGGCAGGATTCTGGAGCAAACCTAAGCCTTGCTCATCACCACAACATCCTTGTGCACAGGTAATTTGCCTCTTCCAAAGCAGCAGCTCTCACAGACCTGAGCCTGGGAGGTGCAAAGTATCTGGGCCATCTCAGAGATCAGTGCTTCTGAAATACAGTGTGATTATTAGGGGTCATCAAAGCACAGCTTAACTTTAAACTCCTCAGGGATTACAAGTATTGTCTGACCCTGTCTCACATCCTAACAGTGCCAAAGGAAGAGGGAAAGAATTGAAATTTTACACCATGGAATATGGAGTGATTCAGAATTCTTCTAAAATGGAGATGGTGAGAATGTTTTTGATCCCTTTCAAAAATAGAACCCCCTGGATGTGGTTAGAGAGGGCTCATGCTGTGAGCTGCAGTATTTGTAATCACTGGTGACTGGAATTGCCTGTTGGTCTGATTTGTGCATTTTTCCAGTCTGTTTTATAATACAATCAAATTGCTGTTCCCACATTGTAAAAGACACTTCACAAGTTTCTTAGGAGAGGACGCCAATCTCCAAGGCTAATTCATTTTTCCTTTCAAAAAATATTTTTTCCATTTTTTCTTCTTAAACTATTTAATTTTATAATTACTCAGGCTGAAAATTGATTCAACAAATCTTGGAAAATCTCCAGGTGTTCCCCAGGTTGGAAACCAGCAATTGAAAAGAGAAAGAATATCAAAAAGAAAAATTAATAGATTGAGGAACTTATTTCATTGATTTCCACTCCTGCAGTAAAACTGGGTTTCATTTGTAGAGGACTCTCCTGGACAGATGCAGATATCAGACTATTGACTAACAACACAGAATGAACTTTTTTGTAGCAAATAATATTTTGTTTGCACTTGGGTGGACAAGATACAAGATACAAGATACAATGAAGAGCAAAACCCAATAGATACATTACACACTGAACTACACAGGCACCAGTGCCTCTTGGCACTTGTTCACAGATGGGAGTTTGTACCCGGGGTGGTGTCCATGGCTGGTTAGTATAACCTATCTGGTTCATCCTCCTGAGAACTAATGAAATAATGACCATTTTCAGCTACTCCACAATTTACATTTCTTCTGGAAGATCAGTTAGCTGAGCTATTTATACTAAATGGGAACAGTATGAATACAGTAGTGTTGGCTGAAAACAAAAGCTGAAGCAAGGCAAGGGAATTTTCAGAGCAGCTTTAGGGCCTGAAAACTGCTGCAGTCCTCCTAGTTTTGCTACAGAAAGGTGGTAAGGAGTCCTAGAAATTACTCTGATTGTGACAGAGAGAAAAAAAATCCAATTTGTCAGCAGACTGCTCTCTTTAAGCATTGCAGCAACTTTCAGATACTACGTTTGGGAAGAGGGACTGGCTTGATGGAGGGAGTAGCATCACCCCTCCAAATGTGCAGGATGGCAAGCAGCTGCTGCAAGCCAAGGCAGTCTGCACTGCCCACCAGTGCAGGAGCAATGGCAGGGGTGGCCCAGGCAGGCCAGGCCCTCATGTGAATTAGCACCACTGACATTCCACTGATGGGCTGTTGCTCTCCATGGCATGGTGCTGCAGGATGTTTTGGTCCAGATCCTGTGTGCACATGGAACAAAGCATCTTTAGCAATGATGCTGGGTGCCCCGAAATATGCTGGGGGAAGACCTGTCACTGCTTTAATTACATTCAAACATGCACAGCTAGAGTGAATAATACCATGAGCAGGTCAGGAATTGATTAACCAGTTTGCTGTAAAAGGGAATGGTACCTCCTTCCTTTTCTTCCACCTGGCCTTCTTGTTAGGAAGAAGGACATTTATTCACTTAGGTGTAACAAAATATGATCCTGCCTCTCAGATCTCCACCACTATGTGCCAGTGGGAGAGAGTCCAAGATAATGCAGGAACATTGTATAGTAGGAAGACATGTTAGGACAGCACTAGGAAAACAAGGAAAAGACAGCTCTTTTAAAGCTGGCTAAGCATCAGTGTGTCTGAGCAGCAGCTTAAGGAATCAGTGCAAAATATTTGATGAATCATTTAAATTTGAGTTGAAGGAATTAAACTGATCCATTATGAGTTTCAAGTAGAGAAATAATTCCTTGAGGAAATATATAAAAAGCAGTTATTTTTATGAGTATTTTTCCTATGGAGGTTAAAGAGTGTAGAATATGTTGGTAAAACCAAGAGAATATCAAAGGATGTCTCATTTACATAAACAGTGTGTTGGCATGCAGAAATACCATCCCCAGGAGTTAATTCCACTGGTTTATATTGGAAGTGGATGTCACTCCAAGGAGCAGGAGGCTGAGCTGGAGCCTGACACCCTGGGTCTGCTCCAAGCCTTTCAGCAATACTTGGCTGGAACATAGGTGCACAGTTACATGGCTAATTACTTCCATTCCACATGGAAATTAGAACAGGAGAAAATGATCATTATTATCCATTTGAGCACACATTTACCTGAGTGCAGTGTGTGGCTACAGTGCTCTGTATGCAATTGCACTCTCAGTTAAACAACACTTGGATTTCTGTCTGAGGGTTGGTCCAGACTCAGCTTCAAGTGATATCCTTATATCCCACATAAGAAGATGATTTGGGTTTTAAGAGATTCTGGCTGATACCTGTAAATCAGTGCTTCAGACACTGTCAAAACCTAATAGGTCTGAAAATATGTTGACCTCACTCTGAATTGATCTGTACTTGCTGAACTTGATGTGTTCTTGCTCAAAAGAGACCAAGAGAAGCCTTGAAGGAATGGTTAATTCAGGCTGATGGTTAATTATGTTTGAAGGAGCAAAGAAGGCAACACTGTGTCCAGCCCTGGGAGTTAGATTTTTGGAATTTTGGAGGTTTAGGGTTGGGCTTTTTGTTTGGTGGAGCTTTATGGGGGTGTTTTTGGGGGGATTTTTAGGGCCTTTTTTTTTGAGTTTCTGGTCATATTCAGTATTTTCAAGTCCATCTCTGTGCAATTCAGTGGACTCTGAGTGAAGAGGTCCCTGGCTTTGTGCTGTGAACAGGGTGAGGTAGTTACACCTGACAGTAAGCAATGAAGGACATCTTCCAGTTTCCATTGCTCCATTCTGCTTTTACATTTGAGGATCTTCTCAGCTTCATGGGTATCTGGAAGACCTCGACAGCCAGGGGTGCTTCAGGAGCCGAAGAACCTATATTTTTGGCTTGTCTGTGTTGAGATGTTGTCTTTGACGTGGGAGTGGGTTCAAGACAACCTGAGACTGACAAGGGCTGGATTAGACATGGATGCTGTAGCACATGCACTCCTTCATCATCCTCCTCATGCCAGGTCAGAGCTGACTGTGCAGACTCCCTGGGACTGCAGCAGATGTGAGACAGGAGGATTTCCTATTCCATTGGTAAGTAAAGACAATTTGAAAACAGCAATCTGAAAACAGTTAGGCTTATTAGTGGACTCACTTCCTTGACAACCCCAAACATAAGGCCTTGGTCTTAGCAGAAGTCAAAATTCACCTTGGCTTCACTGGGCAGGGACCTGCTTAAGCTGAAGCATTCACCATACCACAGTGGTGCTACCCCACTGATTCTCCACGTCCCAGTACCATGCAGCATCCACGTATCAGCACACCACCAGCAACTCCACATTGCACTTACAGCATCAGCTGACTTGCAGTGAAGGAGAACACTAAGAGATCCTCTTAGTGGGGAGAACTGGAACTACGCCATCAGCAGCTGCAGTAACACACTGTGTGGCAGAAGTCTCTCCTTCCCCTAGGGAAAAGGAGCTGAGTTAGTTCTTTAAATGACAGACAGCACACCTTCAAGGTGGGGTTGGTGTGTACTCAAAGCAATTCTTGTCCATATAGAAAGTGTTTGGTGCTCCTTTCAAGTGGGGCCAGCTAGGCAGACCCACAGAAATGTGAGTGCTGCTCCCCTGAGCCTGAGAATCACCAGCTCCACAGTGGTGACATTGTCCAAGTCACACGCACGAGGTTGATTATTCCTCCAGTGTGGGCCCATAATTACCCATCCATGCCCAGAAGGGCAGGCAAGCTCTCCCTCAGCTCACAGGAAATAATTACAGAGCAGCTCACCTTCCTGCAGCACAAAACTCTTCCTGGTACATCCCAGAGGCACCAACAGCACTACTCATAGTGGGTGGCGTTTCCCAGCCTGATTCTCATGCCTTGGCTCAGCAATCCATCCCACTGGTCCAGCCCAGGACAGCAGTTGATGCAGGGGAGGTGGGGAGGAAGTGGAGGACACGGCTCTGGTTGTGGGAAGGAGCCTATCAAGAAATGCTTGTTTAACACATGGCAGATCAGCCTGCCTCAGGAGTGAGCTGGTTTTGTAAATCAAATAGCTTCTCATGAGTCAGGAGCCCAACCCTTTATTACAGAGACATATTTTCAGAAATTGCTGTAATTCCTGGATTTCTATTGTTAACATTTTTTGGCTTTCATGTACCAGCCTGAGGTGGTATCTGACTCCTTAGAGCTGTTAAGAGCTTGGATTTCTGTGTACTGCCAGCACCCAAAGGGAGCGAAAGCCCAGAAAGGGAAACCAGGCAACCCATCCTCATTTGCCAAGAGAGACAGATCAGTCCTTTTTCTCTGAATGCTTTTGAGCGCCTCTTTCCTAAAAATGACATCCTCAGACTGTAAGCTCTCTGGAGGCACTACTGGAAATTATTACATATGGCTGAGAATGCTGAAATTAAATTTGTAATACTCAGCTTCTGTAATCTGCAAACAGTGCTAAGTGGTAGAAAGAGGCAGCAACCACCTTCCAAAGCTCTTTCCAAGTACATACGATCAAGAGAGTGGCTTGTCAGCCACAGCAAGTGCCCACTTCTGCTCAGTCCTTAGGAGATCACACTGAGGATGATTACCATGCAGATCTGTATAGAAATTTCATAAAATATAAGATGAAAAATAATTATTGAGTTGTCTAGTCTAGCTACCCATCCATCTCTTATAAGTGCAAAGTGAACAATTTACAGCAAAAGACCAAAAGTTTAAAGTGTGTGGGAGTAACAAAAAACAGCAATAGAAGCATGAAAAAAGCTCTTACCAACATTTCTTAGCAGCTGCAGTAATGGAAAACAAGGCTACCAACTACTTTCAGGGCTCTATATTTCTATTGTTTTAAAAACTACAGCCCATTTTTCATGCTGATGCTCTCCTGGTCTGGCGACAATCTCCCTGGATGAGCATGCATGTGGGGAAAAGTTCACATCTCTTGGCACAAAAATGCATCCCAAAGAAGTCAACCTATGGGCACCACTGCCTGTAGACCCTTCTCACTCTCTTGTGGAACACATGGCAAATCCTCAGCTCCCCATTTTCATGTGCCAGGAAGGTTTAACTTCAAATTACTTTTTGAGCTGTTGCAGAAGTTTTGTTTTGATACAAGTGTTCAGCATCTTTGCCTTGTAGTGGTTTTTGCGGTCCCTACTTTTATATCAGAAAGAAGATTGAGCTTGATACTCAGTTCAAGAGATCTGCTCCAGACCTCATCTCTTCAGATTGGGATTGGCAAAAAAAAACGCCTCTGGGAAATAAAGGGTTCAGAAGCACCAGGCAAGAGAGACCTCCTGAAGGACTCCTTCATGTAGAGCTAAGAGAATAGAGTGTGTCAGAGTTTTAAAGACAAAATAGTGCCATCAGAGGGGTGCACAGGCTCCATACAGGAGGGACCCTTCACATGTTGTCAGCCTTTGAATTCAGCTTTTAAATAAAAGATTGGTCTTCAGACCAAAAAAGTGATGCCTTTTATGAGTAATAAAGTACAAAGCAATTTTTTAATGGATGAAACTATCACTCAATATAAAATAAGCTGTCTCTTTTGATTTATTGATAACTCAAATTCATATTTCACCTTGGGAAAATAACACATCATCTGGCTTGCCACTGGGCAGATGCCTGGGAGACAAGTGTGTTGGTGCTGCTGAGGTTGGGACTAGATTTGTGTCACAGGCCAGTCTGAGGGAATATATTTCATGTCTTGGGCTCTAGACTTGTCATAGGTGATGGGATGGAAGCTGATGGTCAGTATCATTTTTGGAAACTGTGGGCAGCCACGCTGAAGCAACATTGTGTATGAAACTTTATGCAAGTCATGCTCTGCATGGCCCGCGGCTCTGCTGCTCAGCTGCATGTCCAGCCCCTGTCCTGTCAGGGCTCCCCGGGGCACGGCTGGGAGCTGCAGCCGGGGCTCATGGCCGTGCTGTCCGGCCGTTGTGCACCGCCATGCCCACCCCCGGCCTGTCAGGGCTCATGGCCGTGCTGTCCGGCCGTTGTGCACTGCCCCCGCCATGCGCAGCCCCCGGTCCGTCAGGGCTCATGGCCGTGCTGCCGGCCGTTGTGCACTGCCCCCGCCATGCGCAGCCCCCGGTCCGTCAGGGCTCATGGCCGTGCTGTCCGGCCGCTGTGCACCGCCATGCCCATCCCCGGTCCGTCAGGGCTCATGGCCGTGCTGTCCGGCCGTTGTGCACCGCCATGCCCATCCCCCGGTCCGCCGTGCTGTCCGGCCGTTGTGCACTGCCCCCGCCATGCCCAGCCCCCGGTCCGTCAGGGCTCCATGGCCGTGCTGTCCGGCCGTTGTGCACCGCCATGCGCAGCCCCCGGCCTGTCAGGGCTCATGGCCGTGCTGCCGGCCGTTGTGCACCGCCATGCGCAGCCCCCGGTCCGTCAGGGCTCATGGCCGTGCTGTCCGGCCGTTGTGCACCGCCATGCCCACCCCCGGTCCGTCAGGGCTCATGGCCGTGCTGCCGGCCGTTGTGCACTGCCCCCGCCATGCCCACCCCCGGCCTGTCAGGGCTCATGGCCGTGCTGTCCGGCCGTTGTGCACCGCCATGCCCACCCCCGGTCCGTCAGGGCTCATGGCCGTGCTGTCCGGCCGATGTACACCGCCATGCCCAGCCCCCGGCCCGTCAGGGCTCCATGGCCGTGCTGTCCGGCCGTTGTGCACTGCCCCCGCCATGCGCAGCCCCCGGCCCGTCAGGGTTCCATGGCCGTGCTGTCCGGCCGTTGCGCATCGCCATGCCCATCCCCGGTCCGTCAGGGCTCATGGCCGTGCTGTCCGGCCGTTGTGCACCGCCATGCGCAGCCCCCGGCCTGTCAGGGGTCATGGCCGTGCTGTCCGGCCGTTGTGCACCGCCATGCGCAGCCCCCGGTCCGTCAGGGCTCATGGCCGTGCTGTCCGGCCGTTGTGCACCGCCATGCGCAGCCCCCGGCCTGTCAGGGCTCATGGCCGTGCTGTCCGGCCGTTGCGCATCGCCATGCCCATCCCCGGCCTGTCAGGGCTCATGGCCGTGCTGTCCGGCCGTTGCGCACCGCCATGCCCACCCCCGGTCCGTCAGGGCTCATGGCCGTGCTGTCCGGCCGTTGTGCACCGCCATGCGCAGCCCCCGGCCTGTCAGGGGTCATGGCCGTGCTGTCCGGCCGTTGTGCACCGCCATGCCCACCCCCGGTCCGTCAGGGCTCATGGCCGTGCTGTCCGGCCGTTGTGCACCGCCATGCGCAGCCCCCGGCCTGTCAGGGTTCATGGCCGAGCTGTCCGGCCGTTGTGCACCGCCATGCCCAGCCCCCGGCCTGTCAGGGCTCATGGCCGAGCTGTCCGGCCGTTGTGCACTGCCCCCGCCATGCCCAGCCCCCGGCCCGTCAGGCCCCGGGCCTCGGCGGGAGCGCGGCCGGCGCTGCCGTTGGTTGCGCCGGTTGCGCTGCCGTTGTTGCCATGGTGACGGTCGAACCGAGCCGTCCCGGCCCGTGATCTCACGGGTGGAAGCCCGGTAGGCTGCAGAACAGCCGCAGCTCTGCTCACTGTCACCATCACATGAAGCTGGTCGGGCACTCACATCTGCTCCTGCCCTGACACACTTAACACCACCGTGACAATGTCGAGCCACTGCCACCTTGGGGACCACTGTCACGTTGGGGACCACTGTCACCCTTCGCACCACTGTCACACGTCGCACCACCACAGTCACCACCACCACCACCACCTCCGGGACCACTGTCACCCTTCGCACCACTGTCACACTTTGCACCACTGTCACCCTTCTCACCACTGCCACACGTCGCACCACTGTCACCACCACCACCTCCGGGACCTCTGCCACCTCCGGGACCTCTGCCACTTCCGGGACCTCTGCCACCTCCGGGACCACTGTCACCCTTCGCACCACTGTCACGGTTCGCACCACTGTCACGGTTCGCACCACTGTCACGGTTCGCACCACTGCCACCTGCACAACTGGAGGCACATCTCGAGGCAGATGCGGATGCTGGACCTGCGCCTGCAGCTGCTCCGTGACAGGCTGTGCGCAGCCCGCCTGCACCGGCTGTCCCTGCCGTGCTGCTGCTCGCACCACCATCACCACCACCACCTCCGCTGCCCGGGGAGGAGGGCCCTCTGCAGGTTAGCACAAAGGGAGGCCTGGCATGGCCGCCGGGGGCAAAGGGGAAATAGGATGGGAGCGAAACGGCCATTTTGGAGAAATAAATCGAAAGGGATATGGGAAGCTAAACATTGTTCCATGTTTTAATTCCAGGGCAAAAAGACTTGGCATGCTGTTGAGCTCATCCTGCTGCCACCTTCCTTGCCACAGTTCTTGCCACGGTCCTTGCCACCTTCCTTGCGACGTGAAGTGTTTTGACCCCCACGACGTCTGTGTGTCAGTGCACGACGGGAAGGTGACCGTCCATGCGGAGCACAAGGACGAATGCGACACCGGATTGTCAAAGTCATGCAGCTACAGAAGATTCACGAAGGAATTCAGCCTGCCACCCGGGGAGGAGGAGGTCACCTACTCAGAGGAATGCAACAGCCACACGAAGATCGAGCCAGCCACGTGCTGCTCTCACATCTGCGATCTGTGAGCAGCGGCAGCCGCGTTCCTCTGCTTCACCCCGGCTTTGCAACGGAACTATGCATGTCCCAGTAACTGTGTGTCAGCAGCTTCTCTTACCTCTTCCACTAAAGAAAACAGCACTCTAAGCAAATTGTGTCAGCCTCGTTTTTAAGGGGTTTGGTGGGCAAAAAAGGGAGTGGCATCTTCAAAACAGAAGTATATTTTTGGGCATACATGGTAGTGGGTGCTGGGTACTGAAGGCAGGGCTAGAGGTGGTGGGCTCAGGGCATACAGTCTCATGAATTTTAAAAGCTGTGGGGGGACCACTTAGGATCAGCCACATTTTTGTAAGGACACTTCTCTCAATCCAACCTCTTCCATTTGAGCTGTAGGGTATTTCTAGGAAGAAAATTTTGATGATAAACACCTTTAGGAGAGGCACCTACTTCCAAAAAAATCAAGCTGCACTCTTTTTTTTCCCCTTGGTTGTGTTCTTGAAGAAACTGCCTGGCTGGGACAAGCTGCAGATGAAGGACAGAGAGCTTTTCCTTAGGAAAAGCTGGTATTAGCATTATCTGCTGAATCAATGGCTCTAAAATAATACAACTTTTTTCATGTTGGGAGAGAGGGAGAATTGTCAGTATAATTGCTTGAAGGCAGTTTTGACTTTGCTGCCCTGCCCTCAGTAGTTGTGTATGCTCTCCTATGGGAAGCAGCATTACCTCCCACTGCAGAAAGGTGTGGAACAGAACATACCTGGTGCCTGCATTTAATAGCCACTTGGGCCAGCATCTCCCCAGTGAGCACCACCTGTTTCAGGCTTCATGGGGGGAGGAAGGGTGCCACCTCTTCATGTGATGTACCCCCTGCAGCAGATTTTCCTACCAGGGAACTCAATGTTTTAGGTTATGCTGGCACAGAACCTGGTGTCCCCTAACCTGCCAGGAGAGAGGATGGGCACCTGTGGGCCAGTGCTGTGCAGGTGTGCTGCATAATTGAAACTTATGAAAGTGGAGTGTTGTCCCTGCCATTAGCCTGGCTGGGAAATGCAGTTGGTTGCTGTCACACATGGGGACCCTGGCCCCTAAAAGACCCTCACACCAACTGGGTAATGTGTCCCAGTGCAGCCAAGGGGTCCCCAGTGCCAAAAGCACCCAGGCACTGCTGCAGCAGGAAATATTACCTTGGAAATACTCATGCCTAAAGAAAACAAAGCCAGTTCTTCATGTACAGCCTGCAAACAGACTTTCTCAGTTTACTTTCATCTCATGGAGGTGGTGAATCACAGGGGGTGGGTTGCAGAGCAGTGAGTCCATGCCTGGGGGAGGACCTCTGCTCCATTGCCACCTGCTCCTGTCCTCTGGTGGGAGCTCCTTCAGTCAGACATGTTACAAACAGATCAGCTGAGGATCACTTTAGCTGGGCTATAAACAGCTTGGTAATTTAACTTTGGTGCAAGAAATTAACTTCTTATGGGATATTTTCAGCATTTGGCTACCACTTAAAATCACACCTGTTAATAAATGTTAAACTTTATGGGTTTAGTGTGTAGCTGGATCAATATAGAACCACACAACCATGGGATAATTTTGGTGTTAAGGGACTTTTTGAAGGTCACCTTGTTTAATGTCCCTACCATGACCAGGAACATCATCCATGAGACCAAGTTACCCAAACACCCATCCAACCTGGCCTCTGGATAACCAGTTACAGTGTCTCACCATCCTCATCATTTAAAAAAAAACAGCAACAAAACAAAACGAAACAAAACAAAACAAAACAAAAAACAAAAAACAAAAAACAAAAAAAAAAAAAAAAAAAAAAAAAAACAAAAAACATTATGTCCATTTAAATCTAGCCTTTTTCAGTTTAAAACTCATTCTCCAGTCACTACAGGCCTTGAAATAAAATGTCTCTCCATCTTTCTTATATATATTCCTAATACACTGAAAGGGTGCCCATGCACAGGTAGTCTGATTCTGCTGGTGTTGGCCAGGGATGTTTAGACCTAAGCCACACCTCACCTGGGAGGCTGCAAGGAGCCTGCAGTGAGATCAGGCAGCAGGGATGGGGTCTGGGATGGACTGGGAAAGACCATCTTCCTACAAAGCTACCCAAGACCCAAAACCCCTCTGTGATACAGTTTTGGCACTCTGATTTTTACATGAAGCTAATAATTTCTACAAAAATTGTAATGATTTCTACAGAAGCTGTCTAAGCATGTAGAAGGGAAACATATTTCAACACCTCCCCTCTATCCATGACTTGCAGAATGGATCAAGTCCCACAGCAATCACAGGCCTGGCTATGACTGCTCTTATCCTTATTGCTCATGCTGTAATACATGCTTAACACACTCTGCTCCTAAATTAGGCTCCTTACTCTCCTAATAGCAAATTACACTCTTGAGCACTTATTGACAGATATGACTTTCTGAGGAAAATTCTGAATTTATATTACATCCTGTGGATAGTCTAGGCTGCTAGGAGCATCTTTGAGATCTTTTCTGTAATAGAAGCAAATCACTGAAATAGTAACTTAGTTTTGTTAATACCTACATGCTGTTAACAATTTGGAACTTAGCCCAAAATCTGTAATAAACAAATAGTGAGAGTTTTCAAGGAGAAAATACCTTTGCAAAGCCACCATTAACCCAGCAAGCCATAACATCATAATCTTCCATAAAACAAATTCATTTACCACTAGGTGGCAGATACTATTTTTTAAAATTTACTGCCGTGGAGCTCTTTTTTCCACTGCAAACACACTGAG
Source organism: Oenanthe melanoleuca (assembly GCF_029582105.1). NCBI lineage: Eukaryota > Metazoa > Chordata > Aves > Passeriformes > Muscicapidae > Oenanthe > Oenanthe melanoleuca. Next base: position 20,268,492 of record NC_079335.1, read on the forward strand.
GGTGGTGCCCCAAAGCAGTAAGGTTGGCACATATCAGAGCTGGTATTTTTTTTCTGTCATGCTAATAGCAAGTGAAGAGGAGGGCAAGAGACAGAGCTGTGTTGTGATCCTGGGTGTCAAGAGCTCTCAGGACAGAGCACCATCACATTAGGTTACTACACTGGATTGTATTGACTTTGGTCCTGCAGCTCTCCCCATGGAGTACAGCTCCTGGATAAGACCATGTTCATTTGCTTCAGCAGCCTGTCTCTGCCACAGTTTTCAGCCCAACAGGGCCTTCCAGTGGTTCATGTATTCTTCAACATGTTGTTACAACAAATTATGTTTGGGGCCAATCTCTACCATCCTCGTGCAGCAGATATTCTCTCTGAATTCCCTAGCATGAGGAAGATATCAGAGAGGGTGAATTGGCTCAGTAGTTCTAAATATTAGTGCATTCTTGAACTCTAGTCTTACGGTGGCATTTATGAATACCCAAGGAATTTGTAACAAGAGGATGCTAAATCCAGATCTCTCCTTGGTCATGAATTTCTAGGGGATTTCCTACAGCCAGGCAGTGCTCTGCTGTGCTTTACACAGGCTTAGGCTGTGCTGAGCTGTTGTTTGTCTCCTGCTATTGAAAACATGGGGAGAGCAGTGCCTTCATGGGAAGGTGCAGAGCGATCCCAGCTTTGCTGTCCCCAGTGTCCTGCTGCTCCCGAGGGCACAGCACTGCTGGGGCAGGGGCTGCTGCTCCCCCAGGGCAGTGCCTGCTTGGCAGGGCTCTCTGCCAAGGACTAAATAAAATACTGTCACAGGGGCCAGCTCCACTCTTCACCTCCTGTCCTGGTCCTCAGAGTGGCAGAATGGGGAGGCTTTTGGCATCACCCCAGCCACTGATGATGCAGTGCCCTCCACTGCACCTCCACATGAGGTGACAATCCATCCATCCATTGTGTTTGTGCTTAAAGTTAAATTTAACCATTGTCCTTGCTAAGCTGTTTGGCACCTTAGACTCTTAGGTAAACTTTCCAAGCCTGTTTTCCATCATCTCCCCTGGAGAAAGCCCTAAGAGTTTAGAAGAGAGAGCAGGGCCCATGTCTTCCACTCTGTCTTTGTACCAAAAGGCTCCATATATTTGTTGTCATTCTGGACTCTGCACTTGTCACCTCATTAATAACCCTGCACTGAATTTAGTTTAGGAGTAAGCTGATCCTTCCAGCACACTCATCATGACTGGCATGAAGCTGCCACCTCCATGAGCATGGGACACTGGCCCTTGATTGTCCTCTTTTGCCCTGCAGGTCCTTTCCCTGGTCTCTGGAATGAAAAGTAAGTTTTCCATCTCTGCCTTCTAATTCCGTCTGCCATCCCATTTGTGTCCCTCCAATTGCTGTAGGTCAGGCCTTTCTTTTGACAAGGGTTTGCTTCTTGTCTTGAAACCCTACTGTGTGTGAAAAAAGCTTTGCTTTACTGCAGGTTATCCTTTCAATTGCCCTGCTATGTGGTGTGAAATCCTCCCCATGCAATTGTCTTTTCAACATTAATTAGAAATAATAGCAGGTCTCTCAGCTCTCTTGCCCTGGTCCTTATCTTGGGGTGTCACACAGTCTTTAAAGTCCTGCAAGTGACAATAATGCTGTAATAAAAAAAAACCAAAAACCTGAGAACTAAAAATCATCACTGGAACAGATTTTAACTTACCAGAAAAATAAAATGCAGCCTCCTCTTTTTTGTTTGTTTGTGTTTTTTTGCCATAGCTTTTTGCATCTCCACACGTGTGCAGAAAAGCCTGCAAAAGGGAGAGCTGCCAGGGCTCTGCCTCACAGTCACACAAGTGCATGTGGCACTTTACAATGTCAAGAGAGGAAACAAAATCCTCTCTCTGCTGAGGTGTGGGCCCCAAAGCCCTGGAGTGTGCTCATAGCCCGGGGACAAGCAGCCTCACACCAGGCACAGGCATGGACCCAGCAGGACACAGCAGGGAGGGAAGGCTCTGTCCTCTGGCAGAGCAGAAGAGGGATGGGGAGAAGGAGAGGCTGGGGCCACACAAGGTGCTCTGAAAACACTCAGACCTGAGCACAGTCCATCAGAGCCACTCCAAGGAGCTTCAGAGCCCACTGGCTCCTGCTCAGGTGCTAGGTTGTGACCAGCATTGCTTTTTTTTTGTGACCAGCTTGGCTTTTCCCTCTCTTCTGGCAACTGCTAGAAATGTCTAAATGTGAGCAGAATCTGCAGGTTGCAGAAGAAATGACTGGGGTAGGAGATGTCAACTTGAGAACAAATTTGGCATAAGGACCTCATGCAGATAAATAATTAAAATCATCTTTTGGTAGAGAGGCAGCAGAAGAAAAGGACTGACACCAGCACTGTAGCAGGCAGTAACAGTGAATGTAGCTGCTAAAAGTGATGCAGCCTTGCTGAGGTTTTACTGACTGCAAATTCAGTAAGGCTCTGGGACACTGAAAAGAGATGAATAAAAGAAAATTCCAGCACCTGGGGCCCACTCATGCCATGTCTTGAGCACTTCTATTCCCACTAAATTCTCTGGACAACAACAGCACACAGCAGAACTCCACCATTACTGTGAACACTGACACAGTTAATGCCCTTGCAGACCACACAGAGCTAAGAGGAAGATTCAATCATCTTGGGGAAAATGTCAAAATCCCACCTTCTCTGGCCAGGTACCCACCCATTCTTGGCTGCTTGGTGTGCCTGGAGATCCAGGCACTTAGCTTGAAATTCTGGGCTGGCACCCAGAGAGATTTATGGATGTAGTTCACCAATGTAATGTAATCCTCACCCCAATAATTAAAAATAGCCCAAGGGACTGACCTACATAAACTCCAAGCCATCCAGGCTGGACTGGGTGCCCAGTTAGCATGACATTTCAAATGTGGTGCAGCTGACTCCACGACAATACACTAGGTTTCATCTAGGAGAGTTATGCAAAGTGTGCACAGAGAATGACACTTCAGATTGGATTAAAGCACCAAAACACCCTGGAGGAAGGAAGCACTCACTGTTTACTCTTCAGAGCAGCTACTAAAGGAGCAGGAGCAATGCTTGTGCTGTAGTCTTATTCAGCCATTTATATGTGCTGGCTTCTTCTGGCAAACAGAGGGAAAGCAAGCCCTGACATGGCATAGGATTACCACAGGCAGAAGCAGTAACTAGGTCAGCAACAGTGGGCAGACAGTGCCCTGGGGGCTGGGCATCCTGCTGGCTCCCACACTGCTCTGGCTGCCTGGGTCCCTGCAGGCAGGGGTCCTGCTGCCTGCAGCTTCAGCCCTGCCTGCATGGGAGCTCCTGGAAACTGGCTCCTGTCCTCCTGCCTCCCAGGCAGGCACAGTGCAGGGATGCAAGGTTTGTACCCCATTCTTCTCCCAGGGTGCCTGCAGCCTGCTGTGAAAGTGGAATCAAGCACCTCAATCCCATCACATGCACCCAGAGCCCCTGCAGCCCTCTAGTGAGGGTAAATGTGCCAGCTGTGTTTGGGGGGAATTTCCTGAAGCACAGGCAAACCCTTAGAGATGCTCCACCACCCTGATAGCAAATGGAGAGGACTGAGCCAGAAGCCAATGCAGACCTTGATGCCAGCATGTGCTTCTGGGAACCCCAGCACACAGGGCACCCTGCATGGGATGCAGCTAGGTGTTTCTGCCACACTTGTTTCATTTTTCATCAACCCTTGAGCTGTGTGAGAGAAGACTCACACACAGGGCTGCACACCCACTGCTGAGCCCCCAGCCCTGTGCCCTCAGGTGCCATGGGCTGCCAGGGAGCAGGAAAGCCAATGCAGCAGAGCCTGGCTTCAGCCAGGAGATGGTAAGGTAAAACCTGGTCTAAAAGAGACCATTTAAAAATGAACTCATGCAGCTGGGGAGCAGAGAGATGCCTTGCCTGCTGGTGTCAGCAGCAGCAGGCAGCTCTGCAGGCAGCACAACCAAAACTTGCTCTCTAATAGCTTATGTGACAGGAATTTATCAGACACAGCCTGTCCCCTGGGTGCTGGTGACCCTGAAGCAAAAGCTGCACCTTGTTTGCAGCCAGATCATTGTGTCCCCTGCTCTGTGCCAGGAGCACACTGAGCCTCTGCTGTGCCATGTCCACAGCTAATGGGGACAGGAGTCACCCAGATGAGGAGCAGTGCCTGTGGACAGTGCTGGACCTCTCTGGTTTTCTGCCTGTCTCTCTGGGGATGTTTTACTGACAGAACAAGGATAAGGTTGGCCAATGGTGTCAGAAAAAAAATGAGATTCAGATAAGAATTCCCATAGACAGATAAGCACAGGCTTGAGGATGTTGTAGTCATTGTGTTGGGAGATGCTGCACCCTTAGACTGCCTGAGAACCATGTTCAGGACCTAATTGTTTTGGCAGAAAGCTTATATGTCTGAGATTCAGCACAGCATGGTCCAGAGAGTGCTCAAGTCTGTACTGCATCCGAGTTAAAAAAAACACAGACAAAATATTAAATGAGCAAAGAGTAGAGGTTCAAACACCAGAGGGAATCAGAGTGAGGGACAAATTTAAAGTAAGAGAATTAAACTGCATGTTAGGAGGAAAGCTGACTTAGGAGCAATGCAAACAGGAAAAGAGTGGGCATGGCTACACAAACAAACTGTCCCCAAAACAGGAGAGGCTGTGGAACAAGGCTGAGGTGCCAAAAGCTTTGGTGGCATTTCCCCCTGCTGGTGGTTTGCCATGGCAGTGCTGGGCTCCCCTCAACAAAAGCTGGGGTAGAGCCCAAGGTTCAGCTCAGCTCAGCTCAGTCAGCTGAGATGCAATGGTCTGAAGCCCAGTGTGCTGAGCAGATGGCCTGATGTGCCTGCTGGCCTGAAAGGCTCATTAGCTCCTACAGAGCATCCAGGGGTGCAGGGAGGAGCTCCTCTACCTCCCCTGCCAGTGACAGCAGCAGCTGGAATCCCAGCACATTTTGTATTCTGTAAGGGAAATTGTGTCTTTGAAATCAGAAACAAATGAAATTACCAGTTGAACACTCACATTCTTGCACAACAGGTATCTCCATACAAGAAAGCTTAATCAGTTTTTTGTTTGTGAACCACCTCAATACATCTGGCAGTGCTCCAAGAAAGCCTCTGGTTTCTTCAGGACTTGAATTTTGGTCCTTAAGATCTTTTCTTCCAGCAATATTGAGTCAGTCCTGGCCCACCATGTTTTGGAGAGATGTAAATCTGAGGCTTGGGGTCTGTGCAGGAGTGTCTCCTGATAGCACCCCAGAGACCTGACTTCATCTCTCCCACTGTGGGGCTGGCCTGGGAGAGGAACATTCTGCAGCACCTCCCCTTCTCTTCCACTGTGTCTCACCGCAGGGAAATGCAGACTTCCCACTTAAATTCAGGTGCCTTTCTAGGCTCTGCTTATTCTTTCTGACCTATTAACAGCCTTCTACCCATTGGCCTTTTTGAGTTCCAATTAGAGATGAAGCTCAGTTTGCTTCCAGTGATTCATGTGGAAGGCCCATGAGGTCTGGCAGGAACAGCAGCTCATCACTGATGCTTATTATGCCAGAGTATCACAAATCACATGGAGGGAGATGAGCTGACCTCTAATAATCTAACATTTTTAGAATATTCCTTTTATTTTTACAGAAGGAAAAGTAACTGAATGTGTTTGAAGAGCCAGAGGCTCTGTCCCCTGCTTAGCATTAGCATCAATCTCTCTGACATTATTTGTGCTAGTTTCCTCACAGGTATAGAGGTTCAACTGGATTCAAACATTATCAAGAAGACTCAAAGGTAAAGTTCAGATATTTTTATGTTTGCTTGCTGAAACAGTTTTTATTCCATCTCCTTGACTGTAATTATAGATACACTTCTTTGCTCCTTGAAAACAGTGTTAAATTCACAACTGCTCACAAAGCCACATAAAAGCAATTTATTGCACATCACTGAACACCCTCAAGAGGCCTGAGGCAGCATTGACATTTTAAAGGAAGCTGGCATATCCTTTTGCACATACCACCTGCTCTTTTGCTTGCATGATGTCCATGGCAGGTACATAAATGCTTGCCAAGATGTGCCCAGCCCGCACAAAGGAGCCCCAGCAGCCAGAAGAGCCTGCTGGATGCATTGGGCCACACCAGCCTTCAAGGCATTTTAACTCCATGAAGTGCTGAGGACAGAGGGCACATCATCACAAATCCATCCATGCTGGCCACATAAGGCTGGTTTCTTCCCACTTGGCTCCTGTCACCTCCAGGTGGGATGGGACACCAGGCTGGGGCAGGTGGCATTCAGAGGGCCCAAGAGCACAAGTGACTCAGGCTGCCAAACAGACTCTCCAGCAGGTTTTAAGACACATTTCAGCTGAAATAAAAGTGACCACCACCAGTGTCATGGACTGGGCAAAGAAATAAACTTAAAATTTCCAAATGAAGAAAAACTAAGAACAAAGGCAAGTCGCACAGGCTTGTGTTTTTCACCACCCACAGTAATTCACTGTGTTTTCCTCCAGTAAGTGCCACAGTAACTCAAATTTAAAACACCAAGATAGTTGGGCTTTAAAGTCAACAAAGCAGTAGCAAAAGAGTTTCATATGAGCTAATACAGATAGTGCAGATTGAAAGTCACTTGGCACCAGAGAGAAATAAGGGAATTGCTCAATTTTTGGCCACAGTTCTAAGGGGTTGTAAAAGTTACATAACCAAATGGATTTGTTACTTTATCAACTGACATTCCTTTTGATCAAGCTTTTTCTCTTCCCCTCTTTTTTGCTTGTTTACTTTAGGACATTCACTCCTGGTACAGAAGGGCAGTAGGTGCTGTTCATGGACTACCCTTGGCACAGGGAAGCTGCAGTTTGGGTCCTGGATGCAGGTATATTTGCACAGAAGAAGCATTCAAAAACATCTGCAGCACAAAACTATTTTCTCTTTAATTTACAGGCCTAAAAGGAAAATAAAATGGTGTTTTTCCTGGGCCACTGCTGCACCTGGCTCCAGTTCCTGCACTGCAGGGAGCCAGACTTGGCAGCAGGCTGGAGGCAGCAGCAACGTGGTCACTCAGCACAGTGAGGGTGCCCACGTGTCAGGAGCACCAGGTGACCACAGCTTCATCTCCAGCTGCAGTTTGGCTTGGAAGCACCACAGCTTGTGGCTCCCTGCTCCCAGTTCAGCTCTCCCAGGATTTGAAGATGTCTTGGGCTGAAATTTGGCTGTTTCAGCTCTGCTGAGCACTTACCCCAGCCAGCTAAACTCATTTTCTCTCCAAAGCTCTGCTGCAGGTGCTGGCAGGGCTCTTCCTGCAGCAATATCACACACAGAGGAGGCTGCAGATCTGGTCCTAGGACACCTCCTGCCCCAAAAGGACCAAAGGGACTTCTCAGGGAAGCCCAAGGCAGCAGCTGACAGTGGGCAAGCCTAGATCAATTCTTCTCCATGGCAGGAAAGGCAGAGCTGGGCAAGAAAAGCCCACAGCAAGGAATGGGCAAAGTGTTCTGACTGCAGCCTTGGGTGAGCATCCCTGCTGTGTTTGCACTTAGGAGCATCTACACCAGCTGCTCAGGAGGGTGCTGTGGCTGCTGGGTTCACTCCTACCATCCAAAGCTGGATCATTCCCAGGGATGCAGTGACCAGTGTCAGCAGAGAGCAAGCTTGTCCTCCTTGCCTCTGCTCCAGTCAGGTTTCCATATAGTTACCAGTGCTCTTTGTACCTCTGGGAGTCAACCATAGCTTAGAAACTTCCTCTGTTACAAACTTTCCTAAAGGCTCTTATTGTATTTATGATCCCCTAAATGCCCTTGGAAACACCAGGAGAATGATAAGAATCAGGCTGGAGGCTTTTTGACAGCTTTGACTAATGAAAATCCCATTTCATGAAACATAGTGACCTTCTTTCCAAAGTGCTGTGTCCATGTCCCAGACACCAAGGTCTTGGGATGGGGAACTTCATAATTTATGGCTTCATTTCCAAATCAGTACATCCAGATGCAGAAAAGGGGGGTGGGGTTTTTGTTTCTTTGTTTTGTTTGTTTAAAAAAAAAAGGAATAAATTTTTAGAGAAGCTACAGGGACTGAAAATAAACCTCCCATATTCCTCTGTAAAGCAGTATTTTTTTGGCTTGCTACCAAGTTACCTGAAGCACTGCCATCAGCATAGGAACCACTTAGAATTTAATCAGATCAGTCCAATCTGCTGGGAACTGCAGTTTGCCTTTCTAATGCCAAAATAAAAATTAATAGAAGCAGGTTTTCTCTGTTTTTCTCCTGAATTTGGCTACCAGGCTGTGACATGGCAAGCAGAAGGGGAGGGGTGGCTCCCTCATCCTGGCTCAGTCTCCAGCAGGAGGAGGTCTGAGCTCCTTTCTGTGCAGGACGTGCCAAACCCTGTTCTGTCCCAGCACACTGATGTGGGGACAAACACACAGGCAGAGGCAGTTCCAGCAGGGATGGGGAGAAAGCCTTGGCAGCCCAGACTGTCACCTGCTTTGCATGGATCTTGTGTGCTACAAAACCGTTCTCAGCCCTTTTGGCTTAATTTTAGGACTGCCTGGAAGAAGGGGAAATAAATTACCTCAGGATGGGAAAAAAGAAAAATAATGTAGAAGGCATTGCCAAGATGAACCTCCCAGCTGCAGGTTCTGCAGGTCCTGCAGGTCTTGCCTCAAAGGAGGTTGCAGGTGATGTTACAGGAGCCACAGGCAGCAGCTTTCCCAGCTCAGCAGCAGCAGGCAAGAAGCTTCCTCAGCTTTTGCTGGTCTCCACTTCCCCCTTGACAGGCACATTCAGCCCTTCTTCCCCATCATTCCCTGTGCCAAGGACGTGCAATGTTCCTGTCAAAGGGTCTCAGATCCCTGCTGGAAGAGTTCATGCCCTTGATTTCAAAACTCTGGAAGGGGAAAAGGGAAGAGCAGTGCAATAAAAACAGCCTCTGAACAGGGATTGCAGCCTGCAACTCATTCCAGAGTGTGTGACAGGCAGGAGCAGGGGTGGGATGGCACTGAGCTGCCCCCCTGCACTGTGTGCTGGCCCTGGGCACAGCTGGCCCTGGGCACAGCTGGCCCTGGACACAGCTGGCCCTGGGCACACAGCTGGCCCTGTCACACACACAGCTGGCCCTGGGTACACACAGCTGGCCCTGTCACACACACACAGCTGGCCCTGGGTACACACAGCTGGCCCTGGGCACACATAGCTGGCCCTGTCACACACACAGCTGGCCCTGGGCACAGCTGGCCCTGGACACAGCTGGCCCTGGACACAGCTGGCCCTGGGTACACACACAGCTGGCCCTGTCACACACACACAGCTGGCCCTGGGTACACACACAGCTGGCCCTGGGCACACAGATGGCCCTGTCACACACACACAGCTGGCCCTGGGCACACACACAGCTGGCCCTGGGTACACACACAGCTGGCCCTGTCACACACACACAGCTGGCCCTGGGTACACACACAGCTGGCCCTGGGCACACAGATGGCCCTGTCACACACACACAGCTGGCCCTGGGTACACACACAGCTGGCCCTGTCACACACACAGGTGGCCCTGTCACACACACACAGCTGGCCCTGTGGCACACACAGCTGGCCCTGGGTACACACACAGCTGGCCCTGTCACACAGCTGGCCCTGTCACACACACAGCTGGCCCTGGGCACACACAGCTGGCCCTGGGCACACACAGCTGGCCCTGGGCACACAGCTGGCCCTGTCACACACACAGCTGGCCCTGTCACACACACAGGTGGCCCTGTCACACACACACAGCTGGCCCTGGGCACACACACACAGCTGGCCATGTCACACACACAGCTGGCCCTGGGCACACAGCTGGCCCTGTCACACACACAGCTGGCCCTGGGCTGGCCCTATGCTCCCACTAACACGCTCCAGCCCGGCCCTGGCTGCTCCTGTCCCCCGGGTCTGACTCAACCAGAGGAATGTGTGGGGAATGCCAACACATGCACTTGAGAATGGGAAGAAAACAGCAAAAGGAAAACATTACTTGGGCTTTTTTTTTTTTTTTTTTTTTTTTTTTTTTTTTTTTTGTGGAAAGGTCAAAAAAATGCCCTAATTAGAGAGAGAAGCTGAGCTACAACTAAATTAGTCATTTCTACACGTTTTACACTTCACATAGTCCTAGGGTAGCATATTTTTCATCCCCATGAGCCACAGCTCCAAACTATCAGCATACCTGGACACCCCCTGCCCTACCCACACCCTGTGCCCCCTCAGGGACCCACTGCAACTCCCACCCAGCCTCTCCCTGGGGCAGCAAACCTCCTGCAGCACAAGCAGACCCCTGGCACCCCAGCAGCTCCCTGTGACCTCCTCCTGCTCCTGTAACTCCATTTGCTGCTCCACAGGGGCCAGAACAGCTGTGGGAGCTCGGGCTGGGGCTGCTGTGTGCAGCCACCACCACCCAGCACCCACTGCTCACAGCAGAGGTGCTCCCCAAAGTGATGCTTTGCAACAGCCCTTCCCTGACTGCTGCCTCCTCCCAGGAGGCTTCCCCTGCTGCTCAAGCCCTGGCAGTCCCTGTGACATGCTCCCCCTGCTCAGGCAGGTCTATGAGGCCCTAGAAGATACATGATGTGTCCTACACTCTCATGTAGGAAAGCTGTACCTTTCAGGAACCTCTCAGTGAGCAGCTGTACAAGTGCTGGCTCAGAATAAAATAGCAGGAATAAACAACTTTGAACATTCTTAGAAAAAAAAAAAAAAAAAAAAACAACAAAAAGGTGGGTAGACACACATACTGTTATATATTTCTCTCTGAAACACTGAACCACAAGGTAGTTCAGTCCTGGCTCTGCTATACTGGGAGTACAAAAAGGGAGAGTTAAAGGAACTCCACCACAGATTTAATTTTCTTCTTGTGGCCTCAGGATCAGGAGGGTTTTCCTAGATGCCCTTAGAAATGTGATGCAAAGGAAATAGCATGGCACAGTTTAATTTCCAAGCCTGGCCAGCCAGGAGGCAAACCAAGGCCAGAGAGCTGGGCAGAGCTGGGGAGCCCAGCTGGCTCCATGGTGGCACATCCTGGGCTGCCTTGGGAGTGCCTTGGCAGATGAGTGTCCAGTTTAGTATGTTAACCTGTCAGGCAGCAAGTGCCTGGACTTGAACACACTGGGATGTGCTTTGGGGCAGTGGTGCTGCTGTCTGGGGACCCAGAAGGGTGCCAGGGCAAGGGGGACTTTCTGGAAGAGGTTTTTGCACCAGCTACTGTCCTAACAAAAGCCACAGACTCTTCATCTTGCACAGTTTCAGGTCACATCCAGTAAATTTGTGTGGCTAATTTTACCGTATCCAGCATTCCCCTGGGGCTCCCCCATCCTACCCCAGCCCCAGAGCCCCATTTCACATCTCATCTGCAACTAAACAGAAAGCAGTTGACACTGCAGAGCTGCATTTGTTTCTGCAGGAGCAAGGTTTGTGCTGACTATCATTTGGAGCTTGTTGCCATGGGAAATATCAGTGTTTGTCAAAACTTTAAAATCCAACCCAGTGTATCAAAGCATCCCACTTCCACTTGTGCACCCACAAAGCTGGGGACAAATTACAATGGTGCCAAATCAGCTGTGGAGAGGATAGGAAATTAAATTTGCTCAATACACATTAAAAAGAGAAAAAAGTAGGCAGCAGCAAGGAAAACAGAAAGGAGAACATCAGCATGCAAGCAAAAATTATCAGGGAAAAAACCATGCCAAAAGGCAAAAGGGTTCATTAACAACAAGGATTTATTTGACTTTGGTGACACTTAGAGAGATGTATGTCAAACCCAGCCCTGAAATTACACTGCAATTGTAGGCAGGGTTGCAGAGTGTTCCTGTTCCGTGGGCATTAGTTACACTCCCCAGTGGCAAGCCCCAGCTGTGGTTTCTGGTGCAGGGGGGTGCCCCAAACCTCTGCTCTTCCTGCCTGGCTTTCTCCTCCTCCCCAGGCCCCACTTCTGAGATAACATTTGTGGTAATGCAGAGGCTCAGAATGGGGAGGGCAAAGTGCACCTTCCCTTCCCCAGTCAATCAACACCCAGCGGAGGAACAAAGAAAGAAAATGAAAAGCACCCTTTGCCCTTGAGCCCAGGTGATGCTTGGCCCTCCTGAGCCTCCTCCAGCACAGCACAGGCACTCACCTCTGCCAAGCATACCCAGAGTAGGTGCCAATAAGACAAAATCCAAAGTTTTCGGTTTTCCAGAGGCTCAGAGCTCCAGACAGGAAGGTGAGAGCCCAGGAGGGAGACACCAGAACCAGATACAACCATCCAAACACTGGCACTGAGAGGTGTCTCCATGCTGCAGACACAACCACTGCAGGCTGTCCCACCTGGGACTGAACTGAAGCAGCAGATATTGGAACATCTAAAGCCTGCTTTGAGGCTGCCAGACCCTGCCAGCCCTGCTGAGCCTCTGTGGAGTAAAGCAGTGCCTTCCCCAGAGCTCCAAGTCAACACAGACTGCATGCTGCAAATATGCAAGCAAAAGAAATGGTTTATTTACAGCCTATTTGAACCAGCCAACACTAGCAACATGCAGAAATAAAGCAGATCAGTTCCTTACTGTGGGAGTAAGTAATAAAAAATTATTTTTGTTTAAGAGATTTGAGAAAACAACACATTTCAGGTCAATTAAAAGTTTGCTTTAGTGTTGAAATGGCCTTCAACACAGGCTGAAATTCTTTCAGGAGGCAGGGTCTGTATTTTTTGGATATGATGTGATGAACTCAAGACAGCACTGTCACATTGCTGAGGAATTCTCCTTCTCCCAGGCAGCAGCATTGAAAAATTAAATCTGTTAATCCTTTGTAGCAATGCTTCTATTGATGGTGGTAGTAAAAGCCACTGAAATAGCCTCACAGGAACACATTTCTTTGTTTTTTCTTGCTACCTACTAACACCAAAAATACTGTAAATACATTGAATTGGGTTTCTCTTCTTGTTCCTTGAAGGCTGTGGCTAACAAAGGCAGCCAACTTTCTTAACTGTAGCAAACAAAACTAACTTTCCCCAGTAAGCATCACTTTGATTTCCCTTAGAAACTTGCTGATTTGGGTGGTTTCTTTAAAGGTGCACCAGTGAGCAGCTCACACTACTCACTCAGGGGGCTGCCCATTCAAAGCCTGAAGTGGTGTGCAGATGGTACTGACCCTATTTCCACCTTGTGTACACTCAGTCAGAGACATTGTCACCTAAACAATCAAGATCTGTCCTCCTTCTTCCCCAGATCCAGTGCTTTATGAGAGCAGGGCCTAAATAAACTCCTGAAGTTATTGATCTCATTAGGTGTGCAGGTGTCCCACAAACCAGGACGTGCTGAGTGTCAGCACCAAGCCACAACTTGGATCAGAACTGTGAACACTGGATCAGGCCACCAGCACATAATCCATGTCTAAAGAGATAATGAAAGCTCATCACCCTCCTGTCCCCTGTCCTGTTTAAGCACCTGTTTGACCATGCCACGACATGGCTTTGTGACAGGCTTTTGGATTTTGGCACAGTGCCAGAAGCAGGGATGATGTGAGCACAGCACAGGGATGTGAGGACAGAGCTGTGTCAGCTGAGTGACCCATGCTGGGGACCCTGTGCACCCAAACACGAGGTACTGGTGCAGTCCAGCCCCTTCTCACAGTGCTGATCTTGTTCTGTGAGTGAGACTTCCAAGCCCCCAGCTGCTTTTTGCCTCCTGGCAATGGGTCCTTCCCTCCAACCCTGCCCTGTATCCCAGAGCAGCTACAATTATCCAGAATTTAAGTGTCAAAACGCCAGGGAATGTGTGTATTGTACACAAATATCTGCTGAGTGAGGACATGACATGATACTTGCATGTGCCCTTGGTGACAGCTCGGGCACTGCTTGGAGGTGAAGCTCTCGTCGCTTTCCGCTGCACCAGCCCCTGGTGGGACACTGGAATCTCCTGGAATTTCCCATCTGGGATCACCTAGGCTGCTTTGCACACACAGTGATGCCCCTGCCAGCCATGCCAACACTGCACAATTATTGCCAAAGAGATCTTTCCTTAGGTTTTTCTTCCCATGGCACCTCCACATCCCTCCCTGCGGTACAGTGGTGTGAGTGATGAGCCGAGATGTAACTCAGCTGAGCTACAGAGAGGAGGAGGAGGACAACAAGGAGGAGGATGAGGAAGAGGAAGAGGAAGAAGGAGGAGTAGGAGGAGTAGGAGGAGGACGACGAGAAGAACGAGGAGAACAAGGAAGAAGAAGAAGGAGAAAAAGGAGAAGAAGAAGAAGAAGAAGAAGAAGAAGAAGAAGAAGAAGAAGAAGAAGAGGAAGAAGAAGAAGAGGAAGAAGAAGAGGAAGACGAAGAAGAAGAAGAAGAGGAAGAAGAAGAAGAGGAAGAAGAAGAGGAAGACGAAGAAGAAGAAGAAGACGAAGAAGAAGAAGAAGAAGAAGAAGAAGAACAAGAACAAGAGGAAGAGGAAGAAGAGGAAGAAGATGAAGAAGAGGAAGAAGAGGAAGAAGAGGAAGAATCCCCTCAGTGTGGATGCCCTGCTGCGCTGTCAGCAGCCGCCGAGCGCACTCAGCGAGCAGCCCCGCTTCGTGCCCGCCCTGCCGTGCGGTGGGTGCCGCAGCCCGGCCGTGCCCTCGCAGGAGGCTGCGGGTTCCCCTGCGGAGCGCCCGCTCCTGCGGCGCCGCTGAATCATCCCGACACCCGGGCGCGCCCGCCAGCGCTTCCCTCCCTCCCTTTGCCGACTGGCGCCTGGGAATATGTTATCCCGCAAGAGAAGCTGGAGTCTCCGTCCAGATCTAACTGCATCGAGAATATATTTCCTTTCTTTCTTTTACATTTTATAAATAGTCCAGCCTTCCTACCGCTTTTTTCCTGGCCGGGTGACTCATCATCGACTCATCATACTTGTTGCTTCGTTTAAATACGGCATTGAAAAGTCCCTTGCTTAAATGGGAAAAAAAAAGTAATAATAAAAAGATCCCCCCAGCTGCAGATTAACAACTGACCACTTCGTATGGGAAGACCTGAAATAATTCCTGCTGTCCCACGGCTGGGAGGTTCATGTTAAGATGAATCAGTGAGAGCAGAGCAATGCTATCTAGGCCAGCCAGCCTGTCAGTGCTCCTCCTTTCTGCCTGCCCTGCTTCCCTCTGGGCACTTCCAGATGGCAACAATTTCTTTCTCTTCCTTAGTTCTATGACTGGCATTCTTGACTCGTGTACTGCATTGAGAATTTCACAGGGATGCCACAGTTTCCCCTTTATTCCAAAAATTGCACGACTCCTTTGCCATCATGGTTTCCCAGCACAAGGACCTGGAGGTGACCACACCACCCTCCTGAGCAGCCACCAGCTCTGCTGGCAGTGTGGGAAGCTCCTGGGTCACCTCAGCTGCAGCAGGTGAGGATCTGAGGACTCAAAGCACTAACAAGAAATAACAAGAAAAGGAAATAAAACCACTTATGCTCAACCAAGAGCATTAGAGGCAGCTACTCCCTAAACCTGCATAGCAACTGGATGCCAGCAGCAGCACAACACAGCTGCAAACAGGGGAATCCCTTTGGTTTTCCTAGCCCTCACTTTGCATTTGCAGTCCCTACTGCCTCAGTCAGGATTACTTGAGGAATACTGATGACAGCTGATTAAGAGCTCTGTCTTCATAGAGCTGATTGCATAGCTTGCTTGGAGATGGCTGCTCTGTCCTCTTGGTATGCTGTGGGTCCTAAATGCCTTTTTATTTAGCAGCTGCTCCTCTGGTGTGCAGCAACTGGCAATGTTACACCATGGCTGAGGGGTGGTCAGGGGACTTGCTTTATTGATTTCTGCATGGGAGTTTCATTAATGTTTTGATAACCCTGCATTTTAGGCCATTAATGTGCTGTTCTCTGTATCCTGTATTTATTTTTATTCCAGTTATGTTGCATGTGATACTCTCATTTTCATTTAAGGAAGGTGAGGGTTGCTCTTTCCAAATGACTGCCAGGCAATTAAACATTCAAGGCTCTGTTTCCCAAGCAGAAGGGTTTAAACTGCCTGAGGTTGTTTCTCACCATAAGTGCTCCATGCCAGTTCCCTGGCTATCCCTGAGAAGATCCCTGCCTTCACCATTAAATAATGACAACTATATGGAATTCAGCCCAGGTGGCAATAAAGATAAGTTTGTGAAGGATTTTTGTTGTTTTTTAAAAAAGGTAGACTTGCCAAATGTCAGATCCTCTTGCATGTGTTGGAAGTAGGCAGGAGATGACCTGGGCAGAGAGGATGCTCTATATGTCCTCTCTGTATGTCCTAGCTATTCAAAGACACTTAAGTTTTGCTGAGGCTCTGGGGAATATTTAGATGGGGCAGGGTGTGCTTGTGCCTCTCCACAGCTGTTAGTGCATGGGCAGTCCCCACCATGGCTGTGTCCATTTTTTTGGGAAGCTGTTGCCATGCAAGTACCTTGACATCTACTGAAACCTTCCAAGTAGTGGAAATGAAGTCATGGTAACAGCAGAATTTTTTTTCCTGAGACAACTACTTTGATTTTCAGAGTAGACTACACAATCAAGTATGAAGTTTCATCAAAACTGTGTTAATCTAAAAAAGCTTTGAATTATTTAATGCATTTTATATGATGATTTATAGCACAGGACAGGAAGTGAGTTAGCAAGTTTATCTCCTGTCTTCTCATGAATATGAAAAGATAGCTAAAGATGTGTTTTGCCTCTTGTTCTCTATCTTACTATCACATTTTCTTTTGTGCACAAGAAAGCACTTTAGAACCCCATATTCCTACACATGAAAGCTCTGTGTGACATGTTAAATTACATTGTAAGACCCAAACCCAATTGTTCTAGCTGAATATTACATTTCCTGACCACATGTTCCAGGAGAAGCAAAGTTTCCTGCAGAAAATATGTGATACAGAACTAGAAGCTTGAGCCCATGATGCACATATTCATTCATCATTTCTCTTGACCTGATTTTGAGCTCCAGCTTTTCTGAGAGATTGTTTCCTTGGTTATCCAAGTTTGTTGCCAAAGCAGACAAATGAATCACCCATTTACAGTAAAAGTGGGGAACTGCCAATGGAACACCTGATGTTGCTGCCTGTGGTGTGCCAGTCTCAGGCCAGCTGATCATAAAATCCTTCCTCTCAGCTCTTTGGGCCACATCTGCTCTGTGGCACCCACCCTGGCACACAGGCTGAAGACACCCTGTGCCAGAATGACAGGACTGGTTGGTTAAGGGTGTCTTGAAATAGCACTGGTGAATGGTAAAGCTCAGGAGAAAAAACCTCAGAAAGCTGCACTCACCAGGCAGGATGGGTAGACAGGCTGCCCTGGTTCTTGTCTCAGCTGCATCTGGGGGTTCAGACAAGCTGACCCAACTCAGGACCTTTCATCTTTTAAAATACATATTATTTCACTCATAGAGCATCTAAGCCTCCCACAAATACTCCTGCTGTAATGGAAAACATTCTTTTCCAAACCACAAGCAAGAATGCTTGCTTTTTCCAGCCTTTTCTCCATCCTCTCTGGAGGTTAAAATCCCTGAACACTCAGAGTGCTCAGGACATATGCAGGGTGCCCTGGCACTGCAGTTCCCCATTACTGATCATTTGGGTGGGACAAGCAGACCTCAGGTCCCCTAACCTATCCTGCTGGCTTCATCACTGAACCCAAACAGGAGGAAAAATACAAGGTGTGCCTTTGTTTTATATACAGGAATAAGGAGGTTCTAATTATTTACAGCAGTCTGTAGAAAATTCATAAAAATCAAGCTTCCTACTATGAAGCCAAATTTGATTGCATAATAAAGCTAGCATTGAAAAGGTGTCTAATAATACCCTTTCAACTATATTTTTCAGGTTACCCTTGGATTAAATCCCAAAATAGCTAATGTAATTTCCAGCTGGCTTTCACAGTTAGGCTTTAAAAATGGCATGAGGTGAATTCACAATTGTGACTCTGTCTTCAGCTGGAACCAGCCAGAAGTGCACTTCTTGCTGTTAGGTTCTGTATTTAGAGGGAGAAGCTGCATTTTATTTAGCTGACAGCATGCTAGAAACAAGATTCCCTCAGCAGCCTCCCAGCAGTGCAGCCAAGGGGGGGTCCCCAGGGCACAGCCCATGCACACTCCCAGAGTGGGCTGCTGCTCAAAAAGCACCAGCAGCTGCTTTCACTGCAGAAAACACAGGCAGCAGAGATGGTCAAGGCATGGAAACCCACTTTCTTCCTCTGTTGTTGCAATGGCAGCATGAGAGTGCTTGCCTGGAAAGTCAGATTCCAGTTCAGCTCCCTGCTGAGACAGGGGCTGCAAAGCCCACCACATGCACTGCAGGAGAGGGACAGGGCCATTGCACGGCAGGATGCCCATGGGGAGGTGGCACCTCCTTTATGCCCTCCTGTAGGGCTGCAGCACAAAATGGCATGCAAGGATCAGCGTGCCAGGCAGAGCTGCTGCAGGGACCTGGTTCCTAGCCCAGTGCTACTTGCAGATGTGGAAAGGTCTCAGACCCAGAGCTGTTACAGTATTTTCTCATGGCCATGAAGTGAGAAATACCTTGGAGCAAGATGTTGGAATGGGATTCACATCTCACACTGCTGGGGAAGAAACATCTCTTTTGCACTGGGCTATGTTGGCATATCCCACCTGGAACAGGAAGGGCAGTGACTCAGGTGCTCCCTACGCAGGGCCCTGTGTCACACAGGATAAGGTAAGGAGTGCCTCTGCCCCAGCCCACAGCTGGGAAGGGCAGTGAGTCAGCATCCGTGCGATTGTGAAATCTGGGGATCCCCTGCAGGCAGGGCAGTCGGAGCAGAGGCAGGAGAGCCCACAGGAGCAGTGCCAATGGCCAGCGCTGGCACACAGGGCCAGCGACACAGGCCAGGCTGCCCAGCCTCTGCCCTCAGAGGGGAGAGCCCCAGTTCCCTGCTCTCCTCCCTGCAGGGTCAGCTTTAACAGGGCAGGCAAACCCCGAGCCTGGAGCCCATCAGGGCCAGCACCACCTGCCCGCTGGCCCTGGGGACCCACAGGGATCCCACACCGGGGGAGCAGCCACCACCCACAGCCTCAGACCGGCTCCCTCCTGGGGAACGCTGGGCAAACACCAACAAAAGGAAACACTTCTCATCAGTGTCATAACAACCCACATGGGCACAATTAGCTCTGGGTGCTGAAGAAAAGCAGGGAGATGAAGAGCTGGGAAAAAACCCAAAACCAAACCAAAACAGAGATGCAGAGTAGTAAGCACAGACTTGAAATTCCACTCCTGTGGGCTTTATAGTGCTTAAAAATATTAAAAAATTAAGAGATAACATTCCATTGGTCAGGACAATTTTATTTTGAGGTTGTTTTCCTCGCAAAGGGATAAGTTCTGCTACAAATTTAAAAAAAAAAAGAGGTTGATATTAAAGAAAACTGGTTTATTGTAAACAAAGTATAAAGTACAACGTAAGAAATGTGCAAATCTTTAAAGTAGTCACAAAAAGCAGATCTAATACACTATTTTCAAACCATTCACTTTCTGATATGTGTCCTCAACATAATACGATAAAATACGAATAGTGAAAATTGATGCATTGTCACAAAAGCTGGTTTAAATTCTAGGCCGGTGTCCTTGCTGCCTTGTTTTCCTCTTTGAATTACAACTTTCTAATTTAATACTATACACAGCATATCCATTTCAATTTTAGCATAAACTGCCTTTCAAAGAATAACACAATCGAGAAGCCTAAGATTCTTTTTCTGGTTTTCTTCTTTAATCAACCATAGTTTACAGTTACCAAGTTTGTCTTCAAGGTGCCCCGTTATCCGCTCATGACAAGCACAGTGAGAAGGTGGAAAGGAAACCATAAGCAACACAAAAGCAGAAGCACCATGCGATGCTCAGGTATAACCAGCTGTATCAATCACAAAGCTTGCCAAAGCAGCTGGGAAAACATTACAAAGCTAATAAGGGTTAGGAAAAGTTCTTGCCCTTCAACTGCCCATGCAGTGCCCCTGCATGCCCATCCCAAGCCCCTCTGGACACAGCAGTGCAAAGCTGGGTGTGTTAACCACCCCATGCAAGAGGAGATGCCTAAAATCTCCAGAAGTCTGGCATCAAATCATCAATTACAATGGAGCTGGAGAACGGTAAGAAGGAAAAGGTTCCTACCAAGCAAAGGTGGCAGAAGTAGCAGGACTGATTTAGATTATCTTACGCAGGTGGGCTCTGGGCTTTCAATCCTGTGCCTGTACATTGCTGCTGTCCTTGTCTGCGCCTACTGAAGATGGACAACTGACAGCTAAAACTGGAGTTGGCCTCAGGCATGAGCAGCAAACCCTCAGGAACACTTGCATGAGACTGGATCTAGAGCATATGCAAATGATTTGCAGAATTCAGAATTGGCACAATGTGGCTGCTCTGCTCTAGAGCCTTCCCTTTCTTTCTCTCCTCACCAGTGCAGGAGACACCTGCTACTCCAGTCAGCCACTGGTTCTCCCAGCAACATCTTTTGTGACTGAGTGCAGGCTGCCTTTGCCTCTCTGTGCTGCTGTCAGCAGCCAGTGCGGGACAACCACGGACCGGGAGGAAAAGCCTTTTTCCAGCCGGCCCATCCCAGCAACAACAGTTAATTCCGCCGTCTGCAGAGGCAGTCCCTTCACTGGGCGGTGGCAGACGCTGGTGGCACGGCCACGTCGCTGAGCTTGCTCACTTCCATCTGCCAGCTGGGTAACTTCTTGGCCGACAAGTGGCGCCGCGCGTGCTTGGTGAGGTGGTCGCTGCGCATGAACCGCCGCTCGCACATGGGGCAGGCAAACTTCTTCTCCCCGGTGTGCGTCCTGCGGTGGCGAGACAGTTCATCAGAGCGTGCAAACCTCCTCTCACAGCCCTTCCAGCTGCAGCTGAACGGCTTTTCTCCTGCGAGGGAAGAAACCACAAAGGGAAAAACCCAGTGAGCACTGAGCAATTAACACTGCTGCCTCAGCTGGCAGGATTTGACTTAACTGGCAGGAAAGTTTCTATTATTATGGAAGCTCAGCCAAAAATCTACGTGAGCATTATACACACAAAATATAGAAAATTGTTTATATATTAATATTTAAACATGCAGCTCACTATCTGCAAGGCTAAGTAGTATGGGTAAGGGTTAAAGGTTAAAAATTCTCTGGAACCCAATAGTTTGAAATGCTTTTCACATCTCAAGACAACTGATTTTAACACTCAGCTCTGTGTAAACTGAGGATAATGATGACTCAGCATGCCCAGAACTCCCCTCTGAAGCGCAGCCTGCAATGATGTTTTATGTAACAGAGCTCTAGAAGTGCACTGTGAGGCTGTGTGAAAATACATGGATATTATAATGATGATATAATACATGGAACTCTTTCTGCTACTGCAGTTAAGGGCTAAGGCTGGAGAAGTTACTCTAGAATATCCAAGGCAGGAACAGTTTGTTTTATGAGAGGATGTGAGAATCCACTCCAATCTCCACGTTTTACCCATTCCTGGCAAAGGCATTCCAGAGGAGCAGCCCAATGAGGCACCTTTAACCCTGGAAAGCATGCTCCACATTGGGCAAGGCCTTGCTTCCACAGATGCATTACTGAACACCTTCTGACACGAAGCGAGTCCAGCACAAACAAACTGCTGAGTCAACTTCCCCTCAGGGAGACTTCCCGTCAGAGATTAGGCAGCTCTATAATGCATGCTGGCAAAAAAAAGTATTTCATTGCTGGCCCACAGCTTGTTCCATGAACAGATCTGGTAATGGCTACAACTACAACAAGCTGTACATGCAACCACAGTTTTCTCCATTAGATTTTAACATGCAGCAGCAATAACCAACCTGTGTGTGTTCTGACATGAGCCTTCAAATGGGAGCTCTTGAAGTACGTTTTCCCACATCCTGGGTAGCCGCAAATGTGACTTCTAATTCTTGAAGAATCAGCCTGAGGAGTGTTTTTTGCTGTAGAAGGTACAAAGCCAGGAGCGGGGGCAATGGGAGAGAGTCTCGTGCCATTTGGACTAACAATGGGAGCCTTTGTGCCCTGCACAACTGGCTGGGGCACCACGAACATGACAGCCCCTTTGGGCACCTGGGTGCCCATGAAGACCATGGGCTGACAGAGAGCCGGCTGCTGGCTCGGGGTGGGGCTGGGCACCACGGCCGTCACAACGTTGTTGTTTGTGGGCAGTGGCACCATCTGGCAAATCACTGGCACGGGGGGGGCTCCGCTGCCTTGGGCAGGGGACAGCGGTGCTGCCAGCGCTGGCTGCTCCCCTGGCTCAGGGACAGGCTCCTCCTTGCTCACCGAGGGCTTTGTCAAGGGGACGGCACCACCAGCTGGTTCTGCAGTTCTTCCCTCTGCCACCGAGAGCTCGTTGGTGTCAGCACTGGCTCCGCTCGGTGCCACGGCAGAGCACACCGAGAGCTCTTCTCTGGCGCTCTGTTTCCTGTCTGCTCCCCTCGCAGCACTGTCCTGGTATTTGAGCACGCTGGCTGCTCGCACGGGGCAGGTTTTGTGGTCACAGAGCTGGGCATCGGCCGTGTGGCGGATAACGCTTGTCACCCGAGCTTTCAGAGGCCGGGCAGCTGGGGAGCGCTCCGCCTCCCTGCGAGGCGTGGCCAGGGGAGGCTTGGCCGCCTCGGGCAGCGCCTTGCCCAGCGGATGGATCACCTGCGACATCTCCAAGTCGGAAGGGCTGTAGGGAGGGGTCAGGCACTGTGCAGGAGAGAGACACAGTACGGGGGGGACGTTAACAGGACAGCACCACACTGATTGTTAAAAGCAAGCAAACACACACAAATTGGAAAACTTACAAATGCTGGTATGGCATTGAAGTCCGCTGCTCCAGGAAGCAAAGCCTCATCACTCTCTTCTGACATGTCAGACGCAGGAGTTATAGGTCTCATTTCTGCAGGTTTCTTGAAATCTGATTTCCAGTTGCAACTCATAGAAATAAGGGCTTCTACAGCCTCATAATCGCTTTTTTCAGGCGTATTGTTCCAGAAATACCTTGTATCTCTCTGTTTTTCAGTCATCATCTCCATTTCTTACTCCTGTTTTGGTTAGAGAAAAAAAAAAAAAGTAACTTTAAACCTGATGCTAAGTTTATTTTGCAGCTGCTTGTAAGAAGGCACTGCAAAAAACAAACAGGGCAACCTGTTCAAGATAGATACACTTGATGTACCTGTGTTTTCCTGCCTTCTTTCTTATTTATGTAGTATTTTTATGAAGCTGTTAGTGAGGAAATCTGGCCATCAGATGAAAATAATATAATTACTTGAGACAAAAGAACTACTCTGGATCTTAAGTACGTTAAAGTTATTCCACACTGCAAGAGCTGTGTCTGAGAACTTAAGAAAAATTTTCACACCCCCCAAAAAAGTAAAAGAAAACTTCCTCCACCATCCCACCCTCTTTCTATTTTCGCTTTGGACACGCACAGCCCTCAGCATTATGCTTAGTTTGGCACATGAGAAAGAACCGCATTGGGGCTGATTCACATTTTCTTCGAAAGGTATTAGCAACAAAAAACGGTCCAGAAAGCACTCAAAGGGTCTCTCTCGCACACACGTAGATGCGAGGGACATCACCTGCTGGGAGAGCGGAGCTGTATAACGGAGACATACTCACATACACACACACCCGTACCCCACGCACCGCTGCCCGCTCCCTGCCCGGCCCCCACGCGGGGCTGTGGGCGGGGCTCAGGCGCGGCCCCGCCCCCGGCTGTTGGGCGCGCGCCACCCTCACCTCAGCGCACCCCGCCGGCCGCCCCCGCGCGCGCCGCCCCCGCGCTCCCCTATTGGCTGTCCCGGAGCCGCGCCCCGCGCCCATTGGCCCGCAGCGAGCAGGGCGCGGCCCGGGGCGGGGCACCCGAACAAAGCGTGAGCGGGCGCCGCCGCGCGCCGACCTTTCCCCCAGTTCCCCCGCGCGGCGCCCCCGCCTCCGGCGCGCGGCGGCGGCCGCCGTGAGGGCGGGCGGGGAAGGAGCCCGGGCGGGAGGAGCCGTCACAGCGGGCGGGGGCCGGGCTGGGGTCAGCGCCGCCACACCCGCCGCCTCCCGCCGGGGGGAAGGGAAGCGAAGCGGCGACCCTGCGGGGAGTGGGTTACGGGAGCGGCGGCCGGTTCTTCCCGCAGCGCCGCTCCGCTTCCCTGCCGCCGCGCCGCCCACCCCGCGCGGCGCCGGGATCCCCCCGGCTTTCTCCTCCCCCCTCACCGCTGCCACCTGGTACATGCAGCCGCCGAGGCCGGCGCCGGCGCCCGCGCCCGGTCGGGCACGCAGGCACAAGGGGCTGCACGGCGCCGGACCGGCGCTGCCAACAGGTTCACGGCGGCTTCTCCCTCCTTCCCTCGCTCCCGCGGCTTTCCTCGCCGGCTTGCCCCGCGGAGGGCTCTCCACGAGGGCGGCTCTCCTACAGCCCACCCCAGCAGCTCCGGTCCCCCACTCACCACTCAGCCCCTCCAGCCGCCGCCTGAGCATGATCTCCCGCCCGCGGTCCCTCCTGTCGTGGGTCGCCCCCGCACGTGCCCCGGGGATCCCCGTGCCGCACCACCCCCGGGACTCCCTCCGTCCCAGCCGCCCCGACCGCCCGGGTCGCTCACCGGAGGAGCCCAGCCCGCCCCGAGGTGCCGCCGTCGCTCTCCCGGTTTTCCTCTTTTTGTTCGCCGCTCCCCGCTCGGGCGGCGGCGCCCCCGGGCCCGCGCGCGGGGGGGTGGGCGGGGCCCCGGGTCGCCCGCCGGCCAATCGCCGGCAAAGGTGTGTGGAGCGGCGGCCAATGGGCGGCGGGCGGCCGCGCGTGATCGGCGGCCCCGCGGCGGCGTGGCCGGAGTGTCAGCACGGCGTGTCCCCGCCGGCGGCTGAGTCAGGGCGGCCGCCCCCGCCCCCCCGCCGTGCCCTGCCCTTCCCTCCCCGGCATCCGTGTGGGAGCGGCGGGGGCGGCCCGGCGCTTCCTCCCGCATGAGGTCACACGGCGGCGGGGTGGGGAGCGGCCTCCGCGGCGCGGCCCCCGCTCCCCGCCGGGCTGAGGTGAAGCGGGGCCGCGGGCGGGGGGAGAGCGGAGAGCGGCGCGGTGGTTCCGACCTGCTCGGCCCATCCCCGTGTCCGGGGTCCCGCCGCTGTGTCCTGGCAGCACCCTCGGGGTGGGGGAGGTCGCTGCCAGCAGCCGGGACCACCCTAGTCCGTGTCAGCCCAGGGCGCGGCCGGGATCCGGGGGACGCCGCAGGCAGCTCGGCCGCGCCTGACGCGGCTGCCCCGGCCGCTGCCGCCCGGCCGGCTCGGGAGCAGCTGCGGCTTAGCTGGGGCACTGCTAATCGCCTTACCCCGCATCCGTTCTGCTCCGTGCGGGGCTCTTTTTCCCGTCAGAAAGCTGTAATGAAAGTTGAGCGGCTGTGTGTGTCGGGACCTGGGAAGCCGGATCCAGGCCAGGCTGCAGCTGTGGCTGGTGTTGTGCTCTAGAAGTGCTATTGATGCTTCGTTACAGTTCAGTTTCTTTCCTCCTGCTTGTTTAGCCTCACTTAAGAGATTTCCCCCCCTTCTCCTCATCCTAAGTGGTTCAGCGTTGTTCGGTGAGAGCATTTTCCTTTTTTCTTTTCCTTTTTCCTAACACCCTTGCCTCAGTCTTCAACATTAAGACCAGTTATCCTCGGGTCAGTAGACCTCCGGAGCTGGTAGAAAGGGGTGGGAGCCGAATGGACCCCCTGTAATCCAGGAGGAAGCAGTTAGTGACCTGTTGTGCCACTTAGATGCTTACAAGTCTATGGGACTGGATTTGAGTCATCCTAGGGTGATGAGGGAGCTGGCCAAAGAGCTCACCAATCCCCTCTTCATCATTTATCATCAGTTCTGGCTAACCAGGGAGAGATCCCACATGACTGGAAGCTGTCCAATGTGACAGCCATCCATAAGAAGGGCCAGAAGGTGGATCTAGAGAACTAGAGGCCTGTCAGCGTAACCTTGGTGCCCAAGGTTATGAAGCACATCATCATGAGTGCAATCACATGACACATACAAGACAACCAAGGGATCAGTCCCAGCCAGGATGGTTTAGGAAAGCCAGGTCCTGCCTGACAACCTGATCATCATTTTATGACCAGGTGATCTGCCTAGTTGATGAGGGGAAGGTTGTGGATATAGTCTAGCTAGACTTCAGGAAAGCTTTTGACTCTGTGTCCTATAGCATACTCCTGAAAAAGCTTGCAGCCCATGGCTTGGAGAAGTGAACTCTTCACTGGCTTGAAAACTGGCTGGATGGCTGGCCCCAGAGAGTGGTGGTAAATGGTGCTACATTCAGCTGGCATCCAGCCACCAGTGGTGTCCCCTGGGGATGTGTATTGGGCCCAGTCCTGTTTAATATCTTCATTGATGGTCTGGATGAGGAGATCCAGTAAATTTGGAGATGGCACCAAGTTGGGTGTGAGTGTTGGTCTGCTGAGGGGTAGGAAGTCTCTGCAGAGGCATCTGGACAGGTTGAATCAATGACTCAAAGCCAGTGCTGTGAGGGTCAATAAGGAGACTTGCTCAGTCCTACACATTGTCCATATAACCCCATGCAGCACTTCCTGCTGTGGGTAGAGTGTCGGGAAAGCTGCTCAGAGGAAAAGGACCTGGGGGTGCTGCTCAACAGCTACTGAATCATCCAGTGTGTGCCCAGGTGGTCAAGAAGGCCAATGGCACTGTGGCCTGTCTCAGCAATAGTGTGGCCAGCAGGACCAGGACAGTGCCCCTCCCCATGTACTCAGCACTGGTGAGGCCACACCTTGTGTCCAGTTCAAGACCCTGCAATTCACGAAGGACATGAAGGTGCTGGTGAGAGTCCAAAGAAGGACAACTGAGATGATGTAAGGTCTGGAGCACCAGTCTTATGAGGAGCAGCTGAGGGAGCTTGGGGTGTTTAGCCTGGAGAAAAGGAAGTTCAGGGATGACTTTATCACTCTCTGTAACTCCCTGATGAGAGGATGTAGCTGGTGGGGGTTGAGCCCTTTTCCCAGGCAACAAGCAGCAGGATGAGAAGACAGCCTCAAGCTGCCTCAGGAGCAGTTTAGGTTGGACATTAGGAAGAATTTCTTCACATAAAGGATGATCAGGCACTGAAATATGCTGCCCAGGGAGGTGGTGGAGTCATTATCCCTTGGGGTGTATAAGGAAGGACTGCAGGTGGCAATCAGTGCCATGGTGCAGTTGGCACGGCGGTGTTCAGTCCAAGGTCTCAGATACCTTTTCAAACCGAATTGTTCTGTGATTATGTTATTCCTGTCCTTCCCCTTTTCAATGATGTCATGGTCCTTTCTTTCATTCTGCTTAATTCTTTGCCATGCCGGCCAATCCCAGTTGGCAGAAGGGGTCTGGCAGCAGGTGATGTGTTCCTGCAACTTCCTGGAAAGCAAGGAAACAACAAACACCTGTCCCAGAGAGTTTAGTTATGCCTGAAAGAGAGAAAACCAAAAACCAAACAGAAACAAAAAACCCCAAGAAAACCAACCTGCAAGAAATGAGCAGTTTCTTCAGCCTGAAGATAGAAAAAAGAATATGAATATTGCAAAACATGACCATAAATGTATGTAATTTAGAGTAATACTTAGCAATTTCAAAGCCATATATTGACAAAAGAGTGGCAATTTTATTCCCAGGAAGACACTTTTTTATTTTGCTTTAATTCCAGTATTTCAAGTGATACATTGTACAGATGGAATCTCTGTTATTTGGCTTCACAGTGGTACCCCAGACACATCTGATGGGATGTGCTCTCCCACTATGCCCCTTGCACCAGGCTGCCAGTGGTGGGATCCCTTTCCCCTTGCTCCTGCAGCTGCCACAATTGGCACCTATAGGAAAACATGCCACTAGAGAGAAATCTGCATCTCCCATCTCCTGTTTCTATTGTGCACCCTGGGGATCTGCCTGACTTTCTGACAGATTTTATAAGATCCCTGCAGGCACTGCAGGGAAACAGAGTGGCTTGACTACCTTATCTAGAGGGAATCCCCAAAAGAGAATTCACTTCAGGATGATCCAACCTCCTTTCGCTGCTAGTAGCAAACAGTTGTTTACAAATTACTCCATTGGATCCCACGTCTCTGGGTGGAGAAACAGGAGAAAGTGTGTTAACTGTGTGTTTCACATCAAAATCAACAGGGGAAAAATGTTGATAGAATGGTTGCTTGGCTCCCAGAACATGCTGTCCTTTGTCAGAAGGTGCTACTGTCACACAAAGCACAGCTGGGGAAAGAGCTCCTGGCTCACAAGTGCTTCTGCCCTGGCTGAAATAAAGGTTGTGGAACAAATACTCAATAGTTCTTGGTGAAATTCTGTGTTTTCTGTTTATGGTGAGGTCTGTCATAGTTTTTGTGATTGTAAGTGGTTTTATTTAAAACATTCTGAAATCTCATTTGAAACATATTATTGCCACAAAAATAAAATCTGTAAAAGTTGCACCAGCCTACATGATAAATTCACTCACAAAACTAATAGTTTCTCTGTACATTCAGGAGAAAATGGTCAGTTTTTCACCCTTATTTGTATGTAATGCATATATGCAAATGTTTTACTGATACAGTAAGAACTTTTGTGTTAAAAATCCAGTTTCCAACATGAGCAGAAGATCTGTAGCATGAACTACTGTTGCTGTTTTTAGTTTGCTTACTATGGCAACATGTTGAAGGTGTGTGCTGGACTCTTGGAAGAAGTTACAGTGATTCTGCAGTAATTTTCTATAAAGTGCTCTTTGGACAGAATACAATTATTTTCATATAAAATGTAAAGGTGAAATTAGCATAGTGATGTTTAAGCTTGATCATGTACCTTTTAGATTTGTCATAAGAGTGACTTTCAGGGGACACTGAGCAAAGCTTTGTAAACACTTTGGAGTTTTGGCCATGTCTCTCTCTGTTTATGTGATATGAAGTAAGTTATGATCCAACACTGATAGGAACTTCTTGGCTCTGCTTGGTGTGACTATGAGAATATAAAGGGCTGACTTGCAATGGCAGCTCATGCTTCAGGTGGTTTGTTCTGTTTTGTTCTCTTCCCACTCTTGCTTCTCTCTCCCTTGTCCTTGCTTTACCTCTTTGCCCATCCTGCTCCTGGCTTCCCAGTAAGCCATTTCAGCTCTCTGTTGCTGTGGTTCTGCAGGATCCCCCTTGCTGCCGTTGGCACCCCTTCCACAGATCCTCTTGGCTTGCCTGTCCCAGCTGCCAATCTCATGTACCCCCAGCACATACAGTGTCTCTTAACACCTCTTAAGGCACCTTCCTTCCCATGATGTCTGTAACTGCTTTTGCTCCATGAAAGCCTCTCCCTGTGGCCATTCCCAGTAACCTTCACTTGCCAGAGCCTGTTCTGTATCACTTATGCCACTCAGATCCTGCTGCCTCCTCCACCATTTCTGGATCCTCCCTAAAGTATTCCTCCTCCATTGACACCTCCAGCCACTGATGTTTCTAGACCAGCCTCCCCAACTCCCCTTTTCTTTGCTTCTTTAAGCCAGCTTGTTTCAACTTTAATTTCCAGAGCAACCCTCTGCAGCCATGCCTCTCTTCAGTCTGCTTGTCTGGTCACTCAGGGAGCCTCCTGCTTGTTCTGCCTGAGAGAGTCTCCTCTCAGCCCTGGACTTTGCTCCCACCATGTCAATGCTTTGCTGTGCCTCCATCCAGGTGCAGGGCCCTGCAAGTCTTACAATGTGCACTGACCAGCTGTAGTCAAAACACACAGAAAGACTGGGGTTGGACTGGTAGGTCAAAAACCTGTTACACTTCCCCTCCTTCAGGCCAGATCTTCAGATGAGTTCTGGGTTTGGCAGGGAGTATGGGCTCTGTAAGAGACTGCCTGGTGGTGTGGGGGATCGGGGTGAAGGACTTGGTGAGAGGGTGGAGAGGGGGTTTGCTGTGCCTGTCCTCCACAGGCGGGCTCGACTGTCATCTCAGTGGCACGTCCTGTAGCTGTGCTGGTAGCAGCTGGCCTTGGCTCAGCAAAGAGCAGTCCTCGGAAGTGAGGAGACGTATCTGTTCCTTGACTCCCACAGTCCCCAGGAGCCTTGTGTCCCCCAGGGACCTCCTGCCCGTTCTAAATGTACAGCTGGGAGCCCTGCGTGTGTGTTCTTCTGCTGTATCTTCTGTCCCTGCCCTGTGCTCCTTTGAATTACAGAGCAGAACTGTCAAAACCACCTCTCCCAAAAATAATCTCTTGCTTCAGAGGCTGGAAAATATGACAGCTCATTTTCATATGCAGAGCGATGCAGTGGGTGTCTGAAAGCAGCTGAGGCTGAGGGGGTGGCCAGGGAAAGGCAGCTCTGAAATGGCAGCTGGGGAACATGAGAGGAAGGACGGAAGGAAGGGAGCGAATGAAGAGCAGGGAGGGGACGGAAGGAGGGCCGGAGGCAGCGGACAGCAAGTCCAGGGCATGAGAGGGTTGTACAGTGTGCGGCTGTTCCTTTTCCCTGTCCTACTGCTCCCGCTCACTTATTGAATTAGAAAAGTATCTCTGCTGCTACTGACAGCTACTGCCAAGCTTGATATATCAGATAACTGTGGAGAGGGAGCATACAGTCAGCAACAAGGCAGCTTGGAGCTTTTTTTGTCTCCTTTTTCCTTCTTCTTCATGCTCCATTTTCCTCACATAAGAAAAATCTGCTTCATTCTGGTTCTGCAATTGGTTATTGGAATACCAAGTGAAAAACAGAACTTATTTGTCTTTAAGGCTTCAGTTTATGAGTTTTACTTTGCTTTACCAGTCTGATTGTCAGATGGAGCAAATCCTGTTTGCCTGGCAGTGCCATGTTCCTCCCCAGCCCTATATGATTCTCACCCCGTTCCTTTGTACGTGCATTTTACAGAGTATTGCTCACAGCCCTTTGTCTCTGGAGCATCTGTGGCTGTGCCTGAGTCACTGCAGTTCCAGTCCTGCTGTGCTTGCTCAGTGGAAGGCTTCAGAGGCTGCCAGCAGTGTTGATGTTTGCACTGCTGCCATAGGAGACAGCCTCATGGGGTTGGGGAAAACCTCAAACATCCCCAGTGAAGCCAAAGGGCAGGTGAGAGAAACTTCCTTTTGGTAAGTGAACTGTTTCCAGTGAAGTTGATCTTCTCTGGCAGCACTGGAAGCAGCTAAAGGATCACTGTCAATTCACAAATATTTTCCATTCAGTTTCCCAGAGAAGCTGGGGATGTGGTTTAGTGTTGCCCAGGAGGAAATGGATGTTAAAGGTCATCTGGTTCAAATTTCCCTGCCATGGGCAGGGACACCTTCCACTAGACCAGGTTGCTCAAAGCCCCATCCAGCCTGGATGTGAACACTTACAGGGATAGAGCACCTTATTTTTCTGATTGAAAAATTAAATTGTCATGGGTTTGGGACAACAAATTAGAGAAGAGAATTGGGAACACAGCTGGTAATTTGCTGGCCAGCTTTGTGACTGGTCTAGAGGCTGAGGCTGTATCAGGTGAAACTAGTCTCTTGAACTTCACCCCTCTCTTAAGAAAAACAGCTTTGTTATCTGTGGCTTATCTTGGCTTTGGCATGCAGAATTAAGAAGGTGTTTTAAGTTGTTCCTTTATCCTAATCTCTTTGATTTCTACTTACAAATAAGCAAGAGACATTTTCCACTTCTCATGACAGGACATCAAGGGATATTTTTTTACTTCTGATGAGTACGTTTCACATAAGACTGTAGGATAGATGACTGTTCTAGTCAGCACAGAAAGAACCCAGGTAAGTAAATGATTGCTTCAGTACATACCAGAAAGTGTGAGAGGTTTTATACTCAACTGTTTAGTGCAGGATTAGGTTGTGTGCCAACTAGAACTTTCCTTGGGTCCTGTGGTTGTATCTCTTCTGAAGACACTGTACAGGACCTTCTGAGGTCTTGCACAGCTACAGCCTTGCTTCCATCAGTCTTTTTGGAAGGTCAACCAAAACAGGTGTCTGGTCAGCTCAAACCAGCCAAGTCACATACTCACTGAGTGTCTTGACCCAAGAAATCCTGGGAATCCAGTGGCAATCAGGAATTAACATTGGAATTATTTGATTCCTTCAGTACATCCTATTTCACTTCCCATGGTGTCACCATGTGTTTATTTTTGTTTAGTATCTTGTGTGGTCTTTCTTGTGCAATGCTGATGAGTTTGTTGATACCCCCAGTAAAGTTCAACATTGCTGTGTCACATGGAGTTTGTCATTTCAACAACAACCTTTGGAGAGCTGTGGAAGAGTGTGGCAAAATGACATTGCTTTTTTTTGCAGATAGAGCTTAGAAAATATTAGAAAACACAACAAAAAATGTTTTTTTGCTTGGAGTGATAACATACAGGTCTGTGCATTCTACCATTTGGAAAGGTATATTTAATATATTTTGAGTTTTCTCAGTGTCATGATTGATTAAACTGCTCAGTATAAAACTTAAATGATCAATATGAATTTCTGCTATCAAAATCAGATACTTAGAAGCTGAACTGTCAGCCAATAAAATGAGAAGCAAACAGCCTGTAAACATTGTAGAATGAGCTTGTGTAGCTAACAAAGCCACCTGTTCCTGCTATGATCAAATAAATGTTTTTCCCAATGGAAGTGTAAGAAACATTTGTGCCCTTTTCCTGCCAAAACAGAATTTGCTTGTTACACTGTGACCTAAAGGCTGCTGCATTTTAAAAATTCCTATGATGGGCTCAATCCTGGAGATATGAAGGAGATGAGGTGGTGGTGGTATGGGACATAGCAGTGTAATATAAAAGTCAGCAGGGATGCTTTGCCCTTCCTCCTAAAACAGGTAACAGCATTTCCATACCTCCCACTATAGGTACTGTCCTGGTTTTGGCTAGGATAGAGTTAATTTTCTTCCCAGTAGCTGGTACAGTGCTGTGTTATGGATTCAGTATGAGAATAACATTGAGAACATGCTGATGTTTTAGTTGTTGCTAAGTAGTGCTTCCCCTAAGTCAAGGACTTTTCAGTTTCCTGTGCTCTGCCTGTGAGGAGCTACACAGAAGCCTGGAGGGAGCACAGCCAGGACAGCTGACTCAAACTGGCCAAAGGGATATTCCAGACCACAGAATGTCATGCTCAGATCCCAACACAGTGTGGGACCTAAGCATGACATGAATGGTATGGAATAAGGAGTGGAGAAGGTGCTGGCGTTGGCTGCAATAGACTTAAATTTCTTCTTATAGCAGGTTTGGGCCTGTGTTTGGGATTTGTCCTGAAAACAGTGTTGATAATGGAAGAACATTTTCATTCACTGAGCAGCACTAATACAGAGTCAAAGCCTTTTCTGCTTCTCACCCCATCCCTCCAGTGAGGAGGCTGGAGGAGCACAAGGAGCTGGGACAGCTGACTCCAGCTGACTAGAGGAATATCCCACTTCAGATGGCATCATGCTCAGCCCGTAAACCTGGGGGAAAAGGAAGGAAGGGGAGGATGTTTGGAGCAATGGCATTTGTCTTCTCAAGTCACCATTACATGTGATGGAGCCCTGTTTTCCTGAGGATGGCTGAACACCTGGCTGTCCATAGGGAGGGGTGAATGAATTCCAAATTCCTTGGTTTGCTTTGCTTGTGTTCCTATTAGACTGTCTTTATCTCAGTCCCTGAGTTTCCTCACTTTTCTGATTCTCTTCCCATCCCACTGCCAGGGAATAAGCAAGTGGCTGTGTGGTGCTTAGTTGCTGACAGGGTTTTAGCCATGATATGTATTTTGATAGAAGTCAGGGGATCTAAGATTTTTCTTTCCTTTAGATCTACCTTTGATTATTTTTCAAATATTGACTAATTTAATCTTGATATGACAAATGAGATAGAGATGTTAATAGCTCCCACAGTGTTAATTTATTAATGAATTAGCTGGACCCACCACAAACAAATAAACAAACAATCTCTAGATAGGAAAATTGAAGTGAAAAAGGGCAGGTAACATGTCCTTCATCTGATACAGACTAAACTGCGTCCAGTTTGGCCCCCTGCAGCTGATACACTCCTTCTGTGTGTGTCAGCAGGTCTTGAGTTCCCCATGTCCTGCTGTTTTCTGTTGCCACATTCCTGGCTCACATGCCACACCCTTGGCATCATGGTACAAAGCACATCACTGATGAGTTGCTAAGCCACCCACTTGCTATTAGTAATTGATTTCCTTATTTTTCTTAAGATTTCACAGGAATTAAGGGCAAGGGGCAAACTTGTGAGACCTGTGGAGATAAAGGCCTTGTGTTTCATTTAAAGAGACATGATAAGAGCCACAGCTTTGCTGCTCACATGGTCTCTTAGCAGCAATATAAGGATTAAGCAATTCTATTTTAAATGTTTAAAACAAGAGTCTTTGTGAAAACCAGCTTTGGTATTCCTCAGTGCAGTTATCTCCACCGTGAGCTCAGACTGGCATGTGTGGCTTCGCTCTTGCAGCTCAGTTTTCAGAACACACACATAATTCCTGCAGCTCTGCAGGGGACAAACTCACTGTGGTCTTGCAGCTCCCTGTTGGAGGGTCACCTCTGTCCCACAGCTCATGCTTTGTCCTACAGACTTCTCTCTGTGGGAGCCACAGTATCCTGGTTTTGGCTGGTATAGAGTTAATTTTTTTCCCAGGAGCTGGTACAATCCTATGTTTTCAATTTAGATAAGAATAATGTTGATAACACACTGATGGTTCAGTAGTAGGGCTTGCCAAAAATCAAGGGTTTTTCAGCTTTCTGTGTTCTGCTAGTGAGAAGTTGCACAAGAAGCAATAGGGAGCACAGCCAGGACAGCTGATCTGAACTGGCCAAAGGGATATTCTGTACCATAGAACACCATGTTTGGTACATAAACTGTGAGGAATTGTCTGGAAGCTGCCAGTCACTGCCCAGGGATGGGATGGATATTGGACAGGGGTGGTAAGCAGTTGCACTATGCATCACTTGTCT
Organism: Oenanthe melanoleuca; assembly: GCF_029582105.1. Lineage (NCBI taxonomy): Eukaryota > Metazoa > Chordata > Aves > Passeriformes > Muscicapidae > Oenanthe > Oenanthe melanoleuca. The sequence goes on from NC_079335.1 coordinate 20,303,262, forward strand.
TTCTTGGGTTTATTTATAGTTATTTTTGTTCCCTCCTTTTTCATTATTTTTATATATATCAAATTATTATTATTATTATTATTATTATTATTATTATTATTATTATTATTATTATTATTATTATTATTATTATTATTATTATTATTATTATTATATTTCAGTTATTAAACTGTTATCTCAACTAATGGGTTTTTCTTTTTTTCTGATTCTCTTCCTCATCCCAGGGTGTGGGGGGAGCAGTGAGCAAACAGCTACATGGTCTTTAGCTGCCAGCTGAGGTTAAACCACAACAAACAGTAAGAAGAGGGACAGCATGAGCCTTGTTTGAGGTGACATGCAAAGTGGCATCCTGACCTAATGGAAGCTTTTCTAGAAGAGGGCACTGTTCTGTCTAGATTAGAGAGGATACTTTTTTCCAATTGGATCTCTGGTGTCCATGTAGCTGGTTATGGTACCCACAACTCTGCAGGGCCTGTGAGTGATGTGCTGGCATTAAAGGGCTGGCAAAAGCCTTCTGAAAACCTCATCAATCTGAGCCTGCCTATGACTGCTGTTGCCCTGGTCCAAAATCTCCTCTCCATGAGGGGAGGAAGGGATGGTGGGCAAGGTCAGTGTCTGAAAGGGTGTAGATATGTAGGCAGATGTTTATTGCAAAACAGCTGTGGAAGGCTCTTGAGCATGGAGAGTACACAGACATGGGAAGCCAAGGAGGTCTGGGCAGGTGGGCCCTGTGCTGACATGCTCCCCTTCATCTTCTCTGTAGGTGCAAATCATCTACTCCAAAGGATCCTTGTCAGCAGCAGGGAACTGAGCAAGTTTGCAGTGTTTGACCCTGGGCCCAAGGTTGTTCTTGGGTTTTAACAGCAAAGTGTATATAAATGTACCCAGAGTCACTATGGGTGGAGTTCATTTAAGAGGAGGTGCTTATAACACAAGCATCTGGTTTTATAGGTCTTTTTATAGTCAGTGAAGTAATAAATTAATATAATAAATATAAACCCCCAGGTTCAAGCATGTTATGTTTTTCCCTGATGTGGAATGAATTACATTCTGAGCTTTGTTGCCTCCATCTCCCTGATGACAATGGAAACCTGGGCAGCAGCCACAGAGGGTGATTGACTCCAAATAAGGTGGGTGAGGTGGATCCCACCTCAAGTGCCCACAAGAGCCATCAGCTGGGCAGAGCAGAGTCTCCTGGAGGTACAGCAGGAGCAGGTTCAGGCTGTTTGCTGGCTCTTGGCATGCAGGTGCTCACATGGGTGTCAGCAGCTCAAACACAGCACACACTGCCCTTTGCTGCCAAGAGACCTGAGAAAAAACTGAGGGCAGAGAGGAGACACTGGGATGGGGACTCAGAGAAGGTGAAAAGGCTGAGGGGCTTGCAAAGGCACGAAGGAAGTGGAGAAGAAGGTGTGATGTAGCTATTGAGATGGGGCACACAGGTGGCAGTTTCAGACCCTGTAGTGAACCAGGGTCTCACAGAGCAGCTGCCTCAGGGAACAGCTTGGTTACCTTTATCCTGCACCAGAAGCCTCCATTTCCCCCATTCCCCCTGGATGTGGTGCACAGCATGGCAGCTGGCTGTCACTGTCTCTTGGAGGTTTGCTCTGCTGAGGAGCAGTGCCCTGTTCCTCCAGGTTTTTCAGGAATGTGCTTGTCCATCATGAATCTCTTCTTTGGCCCCTGGCTCTGCCTCTTTGGGTGAAGCTGAAGGACTGATATCAAAGTCTTTGTAATCCCTTTAGTTTTCAGTTTAGTTTTCACAAGTATTTCTTGTATTGAAAAATAATTTTAAAAGTCAGGAGACAACCTGTGAGTTACTCCATTCTCCCAGGAGAGAATTGATATTAATTTCTCACTGCTTCCAGGAACGTTTGGTTTTGTGAATTTTTTTTCACCATTTTTCTAGTATCTTCCTGTTTCTGAGTTAGCTTAAGGTGGATTTTGCAGGTAAGCTCTATTTCTACACAAAGAGGGTTGGCTGAGAATGGACTGATGTGTTCATTTCTACCCCAAACTTTCAGAAAGCCTTTTCACAGGTGCTGTTGAAAAGTTACTCGTTTGCAGTAGTGGAAGGACAAAATGATTCTTGCAAAATACTGTTTCATCTCCCTTTGTTTAGGGACTGAAAATGCAGATATTTGGCAAAAATAAAGAGGGTGTGATTGTCCAGCTCTTGATGGCAGTGCAGTGAACTGTTTAGGGCAAGGACTAAAATGCATATAGGAAAGAGATGTCTACCAGAAGAAAGCTTGCATCTAGTTAGTTTCAAGAAGCTAACAAGATGCTTTGGTTAGTTTAAAGATGCCTCAGTTAGTTTAGAGAAGTTTTCAAGATGGTCCTGAAGACCATCATATTTGATGGCACCAGATGTAAAAAACTCCACTGATGTTGTAATGTCTGAGTGTGTACATGTGTTTGTTTTGCAGCTAGAACAGTTTAACTATCAGAAAACTGTCACATCCCACTCTGCCCAGTCAGGGTCACACACCTACCAGGAACCATCTTCAGAGCCCCCCCAAAAAAGGCATTTCCAGGATCAGTGTGGTGTGGGTGGAAGAGAAAGCAGCAAGTGAGGGTCAGAGGGTTCTTGTGCCTGCAAAAGGCTTTATCAGATAAAGTGGATCACTTTTTCCACACTTTTATTCTGCTTGTGTGTTCAGCCTTCAACTGCACAAACCTGGATGCACCAGTGGTGGATGCCACTCTCAGGGGTCCCAATCAGTGGGCACTGTCTGGGACCAGTGCTGGAACATGAGAACAGAAAAAAGGAGGAAGGTGGAGGTCCTTTGGGTTCCTTTGTTCTCAGGAAGCTTTGATGTTAACCCCAAATCCAGGTCAGTCTCATGAGAATGATCTAAGCTGCAATTTATCTGGAACATGTAATATCCATAACAATTCTCCAGAAAGCTTTACCTGCTGTTCAGGCTTCAGGTTCCCAAGACTTCCTGCTTCTGGTGAAGTCCTGGGAACTCCTAAAGCTGGTGTGACACCTCCTTCTCCTCCACCCCAGTGTTTTGTGTCCTATGTGAGCTGCACAGGACATGTCTCATATTGTCAACCTGTCACAGTTTGAGTCTGTTTCCTTAGGCTCAGATTACATTTAAGAGCAAGTGGAGGAGTTTCTGTCATAGGGAAGTCAGTGCTGTACCATCCTGATCAGCACACTCATGGAAGGCAAAGCTGAGACGCTAAAGCACATGTATGTGAAATAAAACTATGTCTGGAAAGCATTTCCTAAATTAAAGAAACACAGCATAGCAACCCATGCTGAAGGAAGCTTTTTGGATCCAAATTAGGATGACACAGGTGACACAACAGAGATTTTTTTAGGTGCAGACCTATGAGTGGCCCTGCATGCACAGACCCCTTTTCTCTCTTTGGGATGACCATTATTAGCACAGTATCTGACCAGCCCAAATTCAAGTGGTGTGTGGGTCTGTTTGGTTACTGAAGATCTGTTTGGCAGCTCTGGTTGAATGTCCTTGAATAATCCTGCTGGCACTGGGTGTTGGAGAGTTTGAGGCTTTAGAAACTTTTAGATCAAGTTTACTCTTGTTAAATAAACAATGAATATTGATTAGATCATATGATAACCCAACAGAGCACTCTCAAATACTGCAGGTCTCCAGAGTTCATTTTTATGTATTTATATTCTCAGAATGCCTTCAAATGGTGCTTTGGTGAAAGACATGCTAGATTTTTTACTTATGAAGTTCTATATACTTTCATATGCATGGACCTGTGCACACAGATAGGAGGATTTTCAAGACTGCTTAAAGGATTTGGATACTCACATTGTTTGCTTTAATTGGAGACTTGAATCCCTTAGGCAGATTTAAAACTCTTAACCATAATTCTTTTTATATCTTAGTATATTGGGGTATGACTTTTTCAATGTTAAAATAATTTCTAAGTGCTCTTTTCTTGCTGCCATGATATAAAAAAATGAGTTCAAGTGGAATTTTAAGAAGCAATTGTTTTTTTAGACACATTAGTTTATTTTACTCATTTGTTGTTTTGTTTACTGAGGAAGCTCTTAAATCACAGTCTGTTTATATTTTGTGCTGAGCAGAGTAGCAAAGTGTTTGTTTGGACTAAGCCTACACATCTATAAAGGCCTTTCATTATCATTATTTGTGCAGCTTAAATGTCCTGGAAGGGTTTTCTCATTTAAATCTCCGAGCAGTGGAGTTGTGCCTGTGGCTCAGATGTATGTCAGGAGAGCACCCTATGGCCCTGCCAAGTGCAGCAGGCAGGAGCAGGTTTGAGGAGCAGGGTGAGCTCTGTGCAGAGTGCAGTGGGTGAAAGGCTGCAGAGCTCTGTTTGCCCGCCTGCCGAGCGGGAAGCTCTCAATTGCTGTCCCAGCAGGAAGGGGGAAGCACAGCCTGTCTCTGTGCTGCTTCCCAAGGCTGTCCCATCCATCCCAGTGCCTTCCCAGCTGCTCTGCTGCTGTGAAACCCTCGGGGGAGGCCAGTGCAAGCAGCGGAAGCAGCAGTGGGCAGTGCACCCCAGGCTCCTTGCGCTGTCTGCAGCCCTACCCAGCTCAGCCCAGGCTGAGAGTTGCCTTTCTGAGCTGCCTGGATGATGGAGATGAGCTGGTGCACTGCAGAGTGCTGGAGCAGAGTGGGGAAAAACCAGCCCATCCCCAGACCTGACCTGGATCTCATTGCCAATCTTCTGTTTGTTTGACTTCTAGTTTAGGGCAACATATTCCTGTTTCACTCCCACCAAGGAAAGGATTTCCTTGGGAGTAACATGTTGAAATAAACAGAACTCAGGAATTTGCTTATTCTCAGAGTGAGCAAGGCACTGACTGTGCTTTAGGCACACATAAAAGAAGATGCAACTCAATAGTTTTAGACTGTTTTTACTTTGCCTTACCCATGCATGTTGAAATGCCAAGGACCTCAGATTTTGGGTTGTTTGCAAGTGCTGGAAATGGTTCAGGTGTTTTGTTAAAGAAAATACTCACTTGTCCCCAGCAGTTTGTTGAAGGAGCTTTCCCCCCATTTTCTCTCCAGCTGAGTTAACTCAGAGCTGACAGTCCAGGTTCCTGGAAGGATCACATGCCCTGCAGCTGTTCCTGTGACTGCAAGAGCTGGGAACTCCCATGGAGCACCAGCACCTTCTCCTGCACTCATTTTTGGTTCTTCAATTGTAGCCTGGCACGTGGCCCTGGTGACACTCAAGGGGAGCTGTGGCTGTCCCCAGTGTCTGTGGTCCCTGCCATGAGTGCAGTCCCCTCTGCAGGGCTTGCTCTGCCAGGCTCAGGGTGTGCCCCCTTTGCACACTTGCAGACACACTCTGCTTTGACTCTGGTCGAGCAGGAGTGGCCACAGAGCAGGCTGGAGGCATCAGCCCCATCCCCAGGGCCCTGCTCCCTCCGTGCCTGCAGCAGGAGCAGCCCCATGTCCTGCCAGGGGCATGAGGAGTGGCCAGCAGGGTCTGCTCTGGGTGAGGGCTGGAAGCACCTGCAGCACATACAGGAGTGACAGCTCGTGGCTGCTTCCATCATCCTTCAGTTACTCATCTACCACTCATGCCTCCTCAGGAGAGGCCTGGGAGCTGCTGGGGGACACACTGGGTGACAGTAGCTGGGTGTGCAAGCTGCACATCACACCCTGGGGGGATAAGTTGCTTGCAGGCCACGAGCTGTGAATGGATGCTGACCCTGTGCAGACCCAGCTGGGGGTGGACAGTCACCAGGTCACCAGCCTGAGACCAAACACCACCACTGGACCAGAGATGCATGCCAGGCATGTGAAGAGCAGCTGCACAGGCTGTGAGGGTATGAAAGCTCAGGGATCCCTTTGCTGGGGGTCCCTCTCCAGAGGCTGTCGTTGCTGTACCACAATTAAAATACTTCAAGGAACCAGATATTTGAAATTCTGCTATGGGAAAGCCAGGGTGGGGGTGGTGACTGTGTGAGTAGTGTGTGTATGGAGTCAAGTGGGGCACCTGTCAGTTCACTGGAGCTGCCCAGTTTGGGGTGATGTGAGTGAGACTCAGAGTGGCTCCCAAATAGACAGAGCAGCTTCCTTAACAGTGAGACAGGCATACTACCATGTCATCCTTTGCTATTTTTCCATGGGCACAGGGCAGCCTGTGAGATATCCAAAAGGACCTTTTGGAGATCCATTGTGAAATCCCATGATCACTGATTTTAAAACACCCAACAGAACCTACCACCATTTAATAAACTATCACTGCTGATCTGGTCCTGCCATTTGTAGACAGTATAGACATTCTTTGTGAATTACAGACTAAATACTAAGCCAAACAATGTGCTTCCATCTGGAGCTTTACACTTCTGCTTCTTGCTTTCATCAGTTTGCTCAACTGGGCAAGGGAGCCGAGTGCAGAAACTGATTTTCTCTGGAAAAAAATTAGCAATCTACTTAATGCTGGAACAATGCCTTCTGACTAGCTGTCAGGGTCTTCAGCTGGTTTGAGTGTAGCTTATTCCAGACCATGATGCTTTGTATGTTATGGTGCATGTCCTCAGCCTCACCCTTCCATTGTGCATCTTACCTGACATCCTGCTCCTGGGACTTGCAATCGTTCATTTGGAATTAAAAATGAAACAAATCACCTTAGATCATTTATGTGTAAAGCTGGGAACAGTACTGGGTAGAGAAACAGCTTTTGGTTTATTGAATATCCTGGTGACATGCTGCAGAAAGCCCAGCAAGCTGTGTGTGTAAAACATGCACAGTGTGTAAATAGAAGCTTACAAGACAGAATGTTTTAAAGTGAAATTGCTGCAGTATGAGACAAACCCCAGAAGCTTGAAGGGACAATGTCAGTCTGAGTTTGGGGGATTGTTAGTAGTCACTGGAGAGGTCACAGATAGAAAGAAAATGTGATCATATGGAAACAGCAGGTGGACCAAGCCCAGCTGCACCCTCTCCATGCCCAGAGCAGCATGTTGGGCAGATGGGCTCAGTCTGTGGCACAGGGAGCCTGCACCAGCTCCTAGGAAGCCCAGGGGCTGTAATGAGCTGCAGAGGGCTGTGGTGTGACAGGGTGTGACAATGGCACCATATCCCCTCTCCTCTCCCTGCTAGCCTTGTCACATCCAGAGCTGCCTCCTGCCCTGTCCTGCCAGGTGCAGGGCTCTGGCTGGCGGAGGTGGAGGACGGCAGTGCCTCGGCAGCCAGGCACACTGTGGGTTATCCAGGCACACTGTGGGTTATCCAGGCACACTGTGGGTTATCCAGGGGACACTGTGGGTTATCCAGGCACACTGTGGGTTATCCAGGCACCCTGTGGGTTATCCAGGCACACTGTGGGTTATCCAGGCACACTGTGGGTTATCCAGGGGACACTGTGGGTTATCCAGGCACACTGTGGGTTATCCAGGGGACACTGTGGGTTATCCGGGCACACTGTGGGTTATCCAGGGGACACTGTGGGTTATCCAGGCACACTGTGGGTTATCCAGGCACACTGTGGGTTATCTGGGCACACTGTGGGTTATCCGGGCACACTGTGGGTTATCCAGGCACACTGCTGGGCTGTGGGTTTTCCAGGCACACTGTGGGTTATCCAGGCACACTGTGGCTTATCCAGGGGACACTGTGGGTTATCCAGGCACACTGTGGGTTATCCAGGCACACTGTGGGTTATCCAGGGGACACTGTGGGTTATCCAGGCACACTGTGGGTTATCCAGGCACCCTGTGGGTTATCCGGGCACACTGTGGGTTATCTGGGCACACTGTGGCCTATCCAGGCACACTGTGGCTTATCCAGGCACACTGTGGCTTATCCAGGCACACTGCTGGGCTGTAGGTTTTCCAGGCACACTGTGGGTTATCCGGGCACACTGTGGCTTATCCAGGCACACTGTGGGTTATCCGGGCACACTGTGGGTTATCCAGGCACACTGTGGCTTATCCAGGGGACACTGTGGCTTATCCAGGCACACTGTGGCTTATCCAGGCACACTGTGGGTTATCCAGGCACCCTGTGGGTTATCCGGGCACACTGTGGGTTATCCAGGCACACTGTGGGTTATCCGGGCACACTGTGGCTTATCCAGGCACACTGTGGGTTATCCGGGCACACTGTGGCTTATCCAGGCACACTGTGGGCCATCCAGGCACACTGTGGCTTATCCAGGCACACTGCTGGGCTGTGGCTGCAATGCTGGCCCTGTGTGGCATGCAGGCTGTCTGCATTCCTGCACAGGGGACTTGCAGCCACCATCTCATCCTGAGTGCTTTAATCCTGCAAGAGTGCATGATAGGACACTTGGCACGTGAGACAGAGGTATCTCCTCTGAAACTTCTCTAATTCCAGTGTCCTCCAGGGTTTTGCACTGGGGCAGGACTCATCCTGCTCAAGATGCTTCTAACACAGCCAGTCTGCTGGTTTGATAGGTTTGTTGTCAGAGAAACTCCCTGCTCTGAGGTGGAGGGATTACCTCCTGATTGCCAGAGACTGCTTGGAGCAGCTTTGTGTGCTGTGCCAAGCCAGTGCCTGGGGACACAGCCCTACAGCCAGGTGAGGCACCAGAAGGTTCCTCAGAGCACCAGGGTCTGGAGCCAGATCTGTGTGTGAGCCATGGGCTGCAAGGCCACTGTGGCTTTTTGTGCCTGCCAGTTCATTGCCAGGCTGAGGGTGACTCCCCTGGTCTTGGCTTGCCAGCTTTGAGATGGCTGAACCCCACAGAAATGCCCAAGCAGGTGGCATCTTCCAAGGCCTCAGGCTGAGGGGACAGAGGCAGGCAGAGCAGCAGTGGCCCGTGGAGGTGGGTGTGGGTGGGTGCACGCCCTGGGTGCAGCAGGGCTGGGGCTGTGGGCTGCCTGCTGCTGCTGGAGAGGAGCTCCAACCCTTTGGCAGCACCAGCGATGGGAGAGCCCCTGCTCCAGGGAGACTGCAAAATGGATTTGGCAGAAGCAGAAGCACAGCATGCTAAATGTGCTAAGCCAAACCAGCTTTGCTGTGTGGATTGTTTTTTCTCACAAGCCATCAAACAAACATCACTTTGGGGCCTGAGCAGAAGCTGGGAATTCCTCTTCTGTTCCTGCCTTTCCCCTGCTTGTCCATTCCTCACTTGTCCTGCCCATTGCAGGATCCCACAGGGCCCCCAGAGCTGCTGTGGAAAAATGCATTGAGGCTCCGTGGGGCCCGGCTCGATGGCCCCAGGGGATGGAGGGCTGGGACTGCCGGGGGAACTGCGGCTGAGGCACAGCCTGGCACGCTGGGGCCTGAGTGTACCTCTCCGTGGGGCTGCCCATGCAGCAGAGACTTCCTAAAGCCATCTAGACGGTGTTTTAAAAACAAGTATTGCAAAGCATTGCCTTCCTCTAGCTAGCGGGGGAAAAAAACTATTCTGGTCTCGCATGTGTCTCAAGTGGAAAATTTCAGCTGAACTGATTCCGGCTGGCGGGGTTAAGGGAGGTGAGGCCCAGCTGCCTCTGGCTCTGCAGCACGCACGGACGGACGGACGGACGGACAGACAGCTCCGCAGGAGCCCGTGCTGCCACGCGGGCAGGGCTGGGTCTGGCAGCGGCTCCGCTGGGAGAAAGGAAACCTTTCCCAGGGGAGCGCAGGGGTTGGGATGCAGCCGCTGTTACCGCCTGCGAATAATCCATCCCAGCCCTCCAGGTACCGGGGCGCCTTTCCATCTTGTCCCCGTCTTGTCCCCAGCTGCAGCCACTGCCCTCGGGGCAGCCCATGGCGGGCAGCGGCAGGGGCGCTGCGGCGGGGGCAATCCCTTGTCCTGCAGGAATGACAGGGGAATGTCAGCCTTGAGCGCCGGCCTTGGAGCCGCGCCAGGGGAGCTCGTCCCGGGCCAGGGGAGCGGCGTGGAGCCGGCGAGGGCGAGCGCGGCTGGAGAGGGGCTGCCCGCTCCTCACCCTTCCCTCAGCGCTCATAGCCCAGGACCTCGGGGGGCTGGGAAATTGCAGTTCAGGTGTGCGTTGTTGAAAATAGTAGTGATGTGTTGAAATCGCAACTTTTAATGGGAATGTTCGTACGTTTGAGGGAGACCGAGTCGCCTGGTCCTGTACCCTGTCAGTCCCCATCCTCACATGGAACAGGAAGTTTTCGATCCTCAGGCTGCTCCAAAGAAGGGGTTTTCCAGCCAGCCCTACCCACAGCCCCTGCCAGCACAGCCCCATGAGGACCAGCAGCGCTTATCAGGGCTGTGGTACAGCCAGGGGGGACAGGGGGTTTGTGATCCCGTGTCACACGCTCGCCGGGAAATTCTGTGGGGAGAGCGCCGGGATGCCTTTGGTTCAGCCATTAGGTCAGCCCAGGCTGCCCAGGGCGGGGAAATCCTGCGGGAAAGGATGCCGACAGCCTGTCCGGGCGGCCCTTGGCACTGCCTAGCACATCTTCCCCCACCCGCCGCTCCGGGGCCATTTGGGGAGCGCTCGGCGCCTGACGTGGCGCCCGGAGCGTTTGGCGAGCGGCCGCGGCTCCCGGCGCGCCCAGCCCGGGACGGGGCGGAGCGGGGCAGGGCTGGGCTGGAGAGGGGCAGGGCTGGGACGGGGCTGGGCTGGAGCAGGGCAGGGCAGAGCTTTCCCTCCTCCCCACAGCACGCAGAGGCTCCGGGCGGGCGCTGGAGCTCCCTGCTGGCCGCAGCTCCCGCGCCACCGGGACCCGCCCGCTGCCCCAAGGCAGGACCCGCACCGGGGCTCCCTGGGGCTCCGACGGGATGTTACTGGGAGGAGGGTGTCCCATCACTGCTGCCTAGAACATCCCCGACTCCAGCAAGCGACTGACAAGGGAGCTGTAGTGCACAGCTCCTCTCTGCTTCATCACCTCCATGGGAAAGGTGGAATAAAACTCCTGACACGCACAGCTGAGGGGTTTGCTTAAGGGTACGAAGAAAGGAGTTCAGAGAGTTGAACAAAACGTACAGTCAGGATTTAAATGCAAATTCTCGGGCCTGAATTCTCTCCCCTCTTTGACTGATATGAAGGAGTTGTCCTGTATTGACATGACACAGTAGCACAGGTGGTGCTACACGATGCTCATTTGACAGATTGGGCTCTGTGCTACTGCCCAATGCAGCATACAAGCATGTCAAGAGAACATTAAAAGAACTATATTTAACAGAACTTATGGGAAGCAACTGGCTGACGATGGGGGACCAGGCCCTGCTGCCACATCTGAACTCAGGCTGACAAACACAGTTGGTTTTGTCCTGTGAGCCAAGAGGGTAATCGTGCTAACGCCCCTAATTCAGCTCAAAGACTGTGCAGTCACAAAGAGATGAAAACATAAAGGGAAACAAGGTTGCAAATAAAGTGAATAAAGCTTATTCCTCCAAGCATAAGGGCTGTAAGAGGAAGAATCCCCAGCCTTCCCATTTCTGTGAAAGAACCAGCTCTTAGGGAATAGCCCTGGAGTTCTGCATTAGAGACCTTTTACCTGCCTTCCCTTGGCAGTCCCTCTGCCAGTACCACAGACACTCCCACTCCCCTCAGCAGTGGAGTGAACAGATCATGCTTTTCCCTAAAACTCAGAGCAAGTACTTGGTGCACTCAACTCTCACATAAAAAAGGAATAACTAGTGATAAACTGATGAATTACATGCTACTACTTAGTTCAGATTTTAATAAAGGGATGAAATACAATCTCAGCAAACAAGTCTGTAGTCAGTGCAGTAATTCCAGCAAAAGGAAAAATTAGGTAACATCTGACATGCTCCTGCAGTACTGTGGCAGTCACAGGTACTTTCTCCTTCAGTTATGATCAGGCCAGTTAATCCATCTTTGGTACATACCCTATTCCTCCTCCTGGCTCCTTGCAGCAGTCAGCTGGCACTGCCAGCACCCAGAGCCCCTCCCATGGGCAGCCACTGCCACCCTAGCTGGCATCCAGGCTGCATTTGCTTTCCAGCTGCTGCCCAAGGCCTTAGCAAAGTCCTGAGAGCATCCCCCCTCCTCCCCTCACAGACAACGAGACTCACAAGGTACAGTCACAGTTCAGTAAGATCAGTCTGGATCAGAGCAAGGGCAGTTGCCTGGCTACCAAGGATTAAAAGCTGTTTTCTATCCCAAGATGTTTTTTTGGGGGTGTTTTTTTTGTTCAAACCTGAGACATAGACAACTCCACACACCCCTCCCTATTCCCCCTCACCCTGCCCCCCCCCCACACCAAAAAAAGAAAAAGCAGAAACAAGAGTACATAGGAAACAGCAAAATATCCAGTGGTGGATCCAGGGCACCCACTTTTATTCTGATCCAATGTAAGCCAGTTGTGCAGCTGCTTGGGCACACAATGAAAAGTTGGAACCACTTCCTCCCGTTCCTAAGAAGTAACCGGCAGCACCAGTACCACACCTTGTCTGGGCCCACAGCCCTGGATCTTCCTCAGGAAATGGAATGCAGGCTGCAGGGCTGTATCAGGGAAGTGTTCAGGCCAAAGCAGGCAGGGCTGTTTGCCATGCACCACCACATCATCACACAGTGAAGCACTGTCTGAGCTCTGTCAGACACCCCAGCTCCTGCCACAGCCTCAGCAAGCAGGAGGGGCTGTGACTGGCTAGTGAGCACAACAGGACTCCATCACTTCCAAGTACTCTACAGAAATCATCCAGCTTTCATATTTTGTAAAAATTCTGAACTGCAGTTACAACAAACAGCAGCACATAGCAAATCAAACTGAAATACATCCTGTGTTCAGACTCCAGGTTGGCTTTAATGGCAGACTGTCTTCAAGTACAGCAAGTATATTCCTGCTCTAACCACTGCTGCATTTATAAAGAACTTGTTCTTTACTTATTTGTAAGTTAACAAACTTTTAAAGACTGCATGACAGAATCCTGTGGGATTATCTGTAGTTGCCTTTAGTAAAAACCACACAGCAGTGTCTTGTCTAGAAAGACTTCAACAAGTAAACTGAAGAGCTTATCACTGCTTGACATGGGTCACCTAGTAACTTCAGGTTAAAAAACCCAAAAAAAACCAAGAAAACCAAACCAAAGCACAGGTTTCCCCCTATCATTTACTCCCTTTCCACTTCCACATTTAATTACAGTAATAAGTATTTCTTAGACTGTATTTCCAAAGCATAAGTCATTTTGGTATCTCCTAACTGGCCTGTAAAACTGTTCTGACAAATCCAAACTGAGATTTACTTTCAAGTAACAGTTCATTAAGTTGCATAAAATCTTTGCTTTACAGAGTCAGAAAATAAAACTTCCTACCAGCTGGCACTCATGTAAAATACATTTGCAGCCAAAAGGTATAAATTTTACCTCAATCTAAAGGGTTTAAAAAGTCCCTTTTGTCTGTAGGAACCAGACCTCAGTGCATCATTTCAAAACCCTAAAACCCCCTTTCTCCTCCTTCCCCCAGTTTTCAGGTAGGGAAATTTAAAGTGAGGAAGTAAGCAAAGGAGCTTGAAGAAATCATGAGGCTGCAGTAACACAATAAGGAAATTCTCTGACCAGTTCAAGCAGTTCATTACTCAATGCACATGTACTTGCAGAAGTCTGATTTACCTTTACATTATGGATACAGCTAAATTAAGTCCAGTGTAAGAGAGCATTTGAGGTTTCTGTAGTCTTGTGCAGCTCTACCCTAGAGTCAGCACTATAAGAACTAGCTGAAGTTAAGTCTTTTAAAATAAACACTATTAAAATAAAAAAAAGTCAAATGTTCTGTGACAACATGCAGAATTGGACTAACCCATGCTGCCTCAGGGCACTGCATGCATATGAGCTGAAACAACCTCTCCATGCACACCCATGCCTAGTGCAGGTTAGCTGGTCGGTGTGAAGAACTGAATCTAAGGTCATGCTCTAAAAACACACCACAAATTGCCTTTTAGCCTTCCAGGAACTTACATGACTTTCACTTCATACAGATCAATCTTAAATTTTTTACTGTTTAACACACAGCTGAACCAACAGGCTTGAGAAAAGAAAGCTTCTCAAATCAATTACATATACATCTATTTTTATAGCTATCTGCCTAGTTCCTCCCAAAGTTAGCCTGAAAAACAGTAAAATCTACACAAAGTTTTATTGCAATCATACAAGGGATACATCACGGGTCAAATACAACAAATACTATGATGCAATTTTACATTTATTAAACTACAGTTCAAAGCACAAATTTACACATTCTAAATACACTAAAACATCTAATGAAGTCACACTGGTCTCCCACTGACATTTGATATATCTGGGCGAAAGACAATAACTTTACAAGACTTTTCTAACAGGAATCCTTAGTATAAAAACTGTGTACTTGTATGTAAACTGTTGAAGAACCCAAGTGATGGGTTTCCATCTCCACTAAGTCATCCATTTTGTTGCATATTTAACGCTCAGGGGTTGAATGAACTTGATTTTAAATTTGGACACCATTATCTAACCCTCCCACCCCCCACTGAATTGCAGCTGTAGCTTGTTTTGCCTGGTCCCCATTACTATTACTATTTTTTCAAGTTTTGAAGAGAATGAATTGAATTCAAGATTGTTCCATTTCTTCCATATTGGAATGTTGACCAGACAAACTACAGACTTGCAACTGCAGGTCTAAATGAAGCGTTAAAGCCTGTTTAAGCTGCAGTGGAAAAGCGTTCTTCCGGGCTCAGCTGAATGCACGAAGGCACAAAGAAGAAGTTCTTCATCAATGTGTCTGAAGCAATTCCAGCATCTTGCATCTCATCCCTGCAGCAGAAAAGGTCAAGAGGTGTAACAGCATGTTTTCAGGTTCAATTTCCCTTCAGAAGCCAGCACAGCATTTGAAGCCAGCTGCCCCTGCATGGCTTGGCCCCCAGCCTGGCAGAAGGGAGCCCAGCTGTGCCAGTGCCTGGCACACACACAAACGCTGTGCCCCTGGAGAGTGGCAGCAATGGGTTACCACACTCTCCATCACCACACCAGCATGGCTGCCCTTCCTGCCTGTGGTGGTGCCAAGACTGCACACAAGCTGCAGTTACTTGTATTAGGAAAGCTCAGAGGTTGATACTAAACAGCCTTTGTTAACCCAGTAAAGAGTTTACATCTGCCACTGAACTCACAGGTGAGATCAGCCAGGTATTTTGCTTTCCTTTGTCACCCCTAAAGCAAAGAAGGCATTTTATTACAGACCTCAATTTAGTCTCAGCAGCCAGACAGAAGAGACCAGAACAAAAAACAAATCCACAAACCAAAAAGGCACATTCTTGCACTCAGCATCTTCTAATATTTGCCACTGAATATAATTTATAAGTGTACACTCCTGAAGGAAGCAAAAGCAACCTTGCCACTATTAAGATAATTCTCTTACCAGTCACTGAAAGACATCATGTAGTAAATCAGTGGCCTCTGATAGTCGTTAAAGGCAGACTGTTCACCCAAGGTACCAGAACCCATATTGTCAAAGATCAGCCAATCTCCAACGCTCAACTCAGGAAGAAGACAGTTTTCCACAATTTGATCAAGCTCATCACAGGATGGACCCCAAAGGCTGCTTGCAAACAGAGGCTCATCTTCCTTGTATTTCTATATGGAAATGATTGAGGCAATTCAGGCTTCAGTTTATTGAATAAGAATTTTCAAATATACACATTAGTTCAATAAATAAGATGCAATTATATATGTATTAAGTGCTAAATATATATTCAATGGACAAGGGTAGAAAGGACTCTCAAAAATATAGGACTCACCTTGTGAACCTCTGGGATAGTATTCAGTTTCTCAGACAATTTACTTGCAAAAGAACCATAAACACCATCATTTATGTAATATGTAAATACCGGTTCATCATCATTCCTGGTTTGCTCCACTGGAAGTAAAAAAAGAAGTTGTCTTGCATGCATGTTTTGTCATAAGTAGTCCTTTTGCAATCTAACTTAAGTCAGTTGCTTTCTCCTGACAAGGGGGCTCCATATATACTGGAATGGGAGAATTACAAGCAGAGTAATCTATGAGACCAGATTATAAATTAAGTTATAACATTAAGGGAGGCTTAAGAAAATTAATACTCTCAGTAATAACCGCTGCTAAGAATATAAATCCAGAGAAGTAGCTTGCTCTCTGACGTTATTTTTTTA
Organism: Oenanthe melanoleuca; assembly: GCF_029582105.1. Lineage (NCBI taxonomy): Eukaryota > Metazoa > Chordata > Aves > Passeriformes > Muscicapidae > Oenanthe > Oenanthe melanoleuca. Next base: position 20,319,272 of record NC_079335.1, read on the forward strand.
TGTGCTAATACAGAACCTTCTAACACCATCTGTGACACACCCAATACAGGCTTAACCTAGTAAAGATACAAGAAGTGCCACATAAAAGTAACAGTGAGATAACACATATAACATATGGTCAGAACCCAAAAGCTACAGTGCAAGAACTAGGGGATGCACAAATATAGAAACAAAGCCTAGTCTATCCCAACAAATAGTGGGCAATTACCTGAACTGAGTCATAACACAAAAATCCAACCCTTACCTCCAGAAGGAAGAAGTTTATCATACTCAACAGTCTTCTTTGCAATGACATTCACTGCCAGTGTAAATGCAGATGAAACATAATAACATCCAGGCTCTGCAATCACATTAACACCAGATTCCTTAGGAAAGTAGACATCCAACAATGGCCTGATGACATGATTAACCTAGAAAATTGAAGTCAGAGGTAAGACAAATAAACTGAGCTTATGGATGTATCACACAGTCAGCAACAGGTTCTAGTCAGAACACACAATGCTTACTCTGATCCTCCACTCTCTGAGAAACGCCTTTACCAGAGGTCCACAATTTATTAAAAAAAAAAAGGCAAAAAAACTGGTCATCCTGCTAAACACTGAAGATGGAGAACCATGAGTCTGAGTACTACACAGTCTTCACAACCAAAGTTGAAGCTGTGGTATACTCAAGACTGTACCAGTAAATTTCAATGCCCATGTAGCACAACAGAATGCAAAATTACACATGAACCCACAAGAACAGGCAAAGGGCCTTTTTGTGATCAGTTCTGATAAGTGTCATATTAGAAACTTAATTATTTAATGTTAAGTTCATATCTTAAGACATATTTGAAGAACAACACATTTCAGACAAGCAACAGAACCTTAAGAATTGAGAGAAAAGCCCTGATTGCTGTTATTAACTCCTCACTACATAACTTTGTTCTGAATTCATGGAATCTCTGTTTAAGACAATCTAAGTCTAAACTGGGTATCCTGTTTTACATACTACTTCATACCAAAGATGGCATTCAGGCCAAATCAGAGGCAGCCAAATCAAGACCTGGAGCTTTCAGTTCTAAAGCAAAGTACCAGAATTTTTCATCCAGTACTAACAGGGTTTATGATCCAAAGCATGCAAGAGTCACCAGCTGGACAATAGCAATCAAAAAAACCCTTTAATTACTACTGCTAGGGTTACTTCAGATAGTAATTTAATCTCTAACACACTTAAATTCACCCAGGATGAGCAGGATTAAAAAAAAAAATGATCACCTCCAAAAACTGGTTACACTATCCATGATCAAGAATACAAACAAACTCAACTACTGGGATCTTGAGTTACAGTCTAACATGGAACTTAATGTTTCAGCTATCAATTCAAGCTGCAGTTTGAAGGTTAAACACTTCAATTTCTTCAAAAGTAAGAGTTTCAATTTCCAACACATTGCATACCTCTTCCAGCTGAAGTTCTGAACCTGTGAAGCCTCCACCAATATCCAACATGTTCATCTTAAAGCCAAATTCTTCCTAAAATACATAGGCAGAAGGTAAGTACATGAGCAACTGTAAATGCAAAAATATTTTTGCTCCTGTGGTTGTTTTCCGTGTATTTATATTTAAAGATTCTGAAATATTTAGCTGAGTATATCTAATGAAGGACTAAGGGCATAGTACAGCTCCATTAAATGTAGTAGCAAAGCCCTGGGCTGTCAATATAAGCTGGTTACATAATTCTCTGCTAGTACCACAGCAATACCAATTCCCATATCTTGTGGCTTTTGTTATATTCAGATAGTACTTGCTGAACAGGCAGTGCATTCTGACAAAAATACAGTTTTAGGATTTCACAAATTTTCTGTTAAGACCACTACAATGAATTTGCACAAAGATCAGCAAGGTCATCAGTTTTATTGCCCCCACATGTTACCAGCCACAGCTAAGGCACTGCAGTAATAAAAGAGTAAAAACACTTGCAGTCTTCTCTGGTTAGTTTACAAACATCTCATACCACAACAGATGCCAGCATACAATTGTTCAATTTCAATGTAAGCTAAAAGCATCAGTTGTGTATTCATAGGACTGATATTTGAACATCAAAAAGCCTTGACTCAAAGTGGGAAAATAATTTAAACTGCATGCAAAAGGCTACTGCCTGTCAGTGGGACAGTATTCACTACCATAATTAGGACAAAGTTGGTTTTACCTCTACCACACATCATAAAGGATTATTTAGTCCCTTATTAGAAGTTCCATCTCCAGTGATTTATTTTGGAAAGAATGTAGTTGGTTTGTTAGTATGATTGGACTAGAATGGATCTTCTACTACAGCAATTGCACATGTTGATAGATCTACTTACAGCCATGTCAAACACACACCGAGCATCAGATATGGCATGAATGTACGTTTGCAGATCCTGGCAAGAGCCTGAAACATGAAATCTGAAAGAAATAAAAACACAGTAAATCACTGAACCATGCAGCTTTCAGACCAAGCAAGTTGTTTCACCATATGAAATAGCAATAGAAGCAATTCATTCCCAAGTATCTCAAAACAAGTTTAAATGATAATTTCAGCAACTGTGCAAAGAATAAGCTCAGATCAACACTGCCTTCTATTTTATTGGATTTGTACTTGAGAATTGTCTTCCTGTTAATTTTAAGAATGTCCCACAATATTCTCATCTTTAAGAAACAATAGATTTACTGAATGTTTCAGTCTTTAGTATCAAAGTAGCTAGAAGTTGTTCTTCAGTAGTTGCCAAAGCTGGAGAGAAGTACTGATGCCTATCACAAGCTCCTGAATCCCCTCTTGTTCCTTGTTCACAAGATTCAAGTACTGCCATACGCAGTTAGTCACTGAGGTGCTAAAACAAATACCAGCATTCCCATGTGCCTCCTCAAGAGGAATATGGTCTAATGGCTCTAGACAGAGCATACACACATGAACCAGGGTTCTCTACTCCAAGTATACTCCTTTGAGGAATGCCATTTTGAGGCTAAGGTCATTTTGCAAACCTACTTGCATGAATCCTCATGTGGTTTTTAAAATTATTCAAATAAAGATTATGCACAAGAGCCATATGATTTTTACAGAAGTTGGTTAAGACACTACACAAAGAGGAACTATTTTTTAGTAGTATCTAGTTCTTAAAGAAATTTGTTGTTTATGCTTTAACATCCATTTCAAACAGATACACAACATTTATGGTTTAAGTCATCAAAATCAGGCTGAACATTTTTTTATTGTCTTGATGACCCATTTATTTGTTAGGTTGCTTTCCTAAAACAGTCATGAGCATGTGATAGATTTGTAGCTGAGGGTAGACAGCAGATTTGTGAATGCATTTTTCTCTCAAATAGTAAAATACCCATCAAGCTTCCAATTAAAACATCACTGATCATTCGTACAAAATTGGAACTCTAGGATTCATTCCTGCCACCTGCAAGTCAAAAACTTATCTGAGTATTTTGCCTTGATATGATTAAGGAGTGACATACAACCTTAATTCTTACAAAATCTGACCCCATATTCATCTTGTTCAAACTATCAAACCTGTTTCACACTATTCCAGCACTTCTGTTATGATCTTTATTGCTGGAAAAATACAAATCAAGCTACCACAGAAGTTCAAGAGTACAGCCAGAGAATAGGGGAGGTTACAAGCTTCAGTTTTCATTTTTTGACAGAAGGATTTATGTTACTTCATTTTACTCTGTTTTGATGTTGCAATGCAATAGTTACTTTGTTTCATACTAGTTTGTGCTTGCAAGCAAAAGCTCATGATTCTAAATTTATGTGATATTGTTGGTCTGTTTTTTTTTTTTTAAACCCTGTAAAATAGTGTCATTGTGGAAAAATTCTTTTCCATATTACATCTTAAGTACATCCTACAAATATCTGCTCAGCCAACAGAGGACAATGAAGTTACTCACTTGACACCAACTATTTGGACTCCCAGCTCCTTAGCACATTCCATGAGATGCCTACAGTTCTTCAGGGTGGTGCCAAACTTCATATTCATCTCCTCACCAGCAGTAATGTCTTCTGTGGCAATGTGCAGTAAGAGCCTAAGAGAAGGGGAAGATGATTGGGGCAGTTGGTTTACATCATCAGCACATGTGAAGCCTGAAGACTGTCAGAAGTGTGTTGATTATGTAGTCAATACTCCAGCTCCATCGATGGATGAATCAAGGCAACCTAATAATAACAATCCTGTACAGAGAAAAAACTAGCAATTAGGGGCTAAAACATGGAGCCAACAAGGACAAGGGATTTCAAAATGCAGCAACTAAGACTCTTGTAGCAGCAAGAGTGTTGAGTGCTGTAATAAAAAATAATGTTACCTTCTAATAAAGCATAGTTCCTCATAAAATCAGTAAGACTAATATGGTTTTTCCCATCACTGCCCTCCTCCCTAGCCCAGAGGCTCCCCTTCAGTCAGACAAGTATCAGATTTAGTTAAACTCAGGATCTAGAGAACACCAGGCTGAAAGCTCACCCTGGCCATACCACATAAGCTCCCCTTCTGGCTGAGCACACGGACTCAGGATGAGGGGATAGGGTGGTCAGTCCATTCCCTCCCCTCCTCCAGGACAATGTAGAGCAGAGAGGCATCAGGTACCATCTCTTACATTCTTATGCAGTGGGACATCTTCCTCTCTCTGGGCAAAGCCTCATTTTGGGTAGTTCTGGCAAATTGCAGTGCCAATGCTGACCTCTCTCAATGTTTAAATAACACGTGAGGGGCAAAGGCATGGTCACATCCAAACCTCCAGAGACATACCCCCAAATTCAAACTGCTGTCCACTGAGAAAGTCATCCTCCCACAAGATCAATTAATTAGTCATGCAGTAAACTAAACAGACGGGGTGTCCTGACATACAGGCAGACTGAACAGAGCACATTGCAATTAACCAGGAGGGGGAGTGTAAATGAGTGGAAGAAACTCTGCACCCAGAGTGAAACAGCTCTTTACAAGACAGGCAACAAACAGAACTCAGCCTAGCCACTACAGTTGGCCTAACATCTACCATGACTTCTACAAGTATTTTCTAAGTGTTTCATGGTGTGTTTAAAATACATTTTGTAAAGAGCAAAAAGTCCTAAGTTCTCACACAGACTGCCCTTCAATCCTTGTTAATTTATATCATTTCCTCTTGAGACAAGCATCTCATTTCCTCCTCCTCCACTAGCAGAGAAAATTCCGTTCAAAAAAATCTGCAATCAGACAGTATTTTGTGAAGCATTTGGAAAATTGTGCTAGCTGTAGCAAAAAATTGTTACAAGTCAAACTCTAAAATGTAACAGAAAAATTCAAATCCATATTATGATTTGTAACCTCATGTTAAGACTAGTCAAAACCCCTCCTTAAAGACATCCAATGTTAAATTTTTTGACAAATTGTTATAGCAGCATTTTAAGTGAATCAAGATATTTTTCAAGCAAAACCCATTAAATCTGACTTCTAGAAATCTAGCAGGATTCTTCCTCCTGGGTTTCAGTCAGTCAGAGCAGGGCTAGAGGGTGATGTGTGTGTTTAGAGCTTGGTTTTATTTTTAATTGTTAAGGAAGCATTGATACTTACAACACCCTTGCCTCTACCTAAATTCTTAGGACACCAAGAAGCTCAGCAGTTAAAACTTTACCTGGAAAAATCTTAAAGATATAATATAGAAAAGCAACCTCTAAGTACTCCTTCCTGACATTTCTCATCTTAAAAGGAAAAAAAAACAAAACAAAAACTGCAATCATTTGAGTTGGTAAGTCTTCCAAAGGCAGAAGCATCAGCTATAAAAAGAGACACTTCCCCCCATCACTGAGTTTAGAGCAAAGTTACACAAATTTTCAGAAAATGAGAAGAATCACATTTTCCTAAATATGATTTCCCCCACCAAAACATGCTGGCCTCATCTATGCAAACAACCCACCTCTAGCAAACACAGATAGGAAAAACAAGGCTATGTAGTGGCTTTGACTTTTTATAATTATGCCAAGGAAAATAAAAAAGCCTGTCACTTGAGTACCAACATTAGAATGTCCTGAATAAGGTAATTGTAATAAAATGAGGGGGAAAAACATCTATCCAGTAGAGAGAGAGCATACATCTAAAAACTTTAGACATCAAATTGCAGTTTTTGTAGAAATTGAGTTTTGTGCCCTTGGTAAACAAACTTTTGCAAATATTAGACAATGGGATCCATGGAAAGAAGAGTTTATATGGTTTCTCTCATTCATGATAGTTCTTCATCCTATTCTCTGATTTACAATTTCTCTGGCCCAAGAAAAATCTGCATTATAACTTCACTTGCTGTGGATGTTATCACAGACAAGATCTTCTTAAAGAGATTTAGAATCATGGAAATAAACATAAAAACTAACAAAACTAAAGCCACCAGTGAATAACGGGTAAAACACTAATGATTGAACAGTCAGCTTTAGAATTGCCAAGGTTTTCAAACCACTAAGTATACCAGGGCCAGCAGTTTCAGAAAAGTTTATTTATCATACATAACATTTTTGAACAGAAATTTCTCTCCAGGATGCAAAGCACAGACTTCCATGAAGATGAAGTGTCATCAGCAGCAACAGCAATATTAAATCTTGTAGTCTTGAACAAACAAAAAAACCCTCAAATAAATACAGCCACCATACCCCTAACAAAACATCCAAAACAAAAAAAAAACTAGTTTTGGGGAAAACAATACTTGAATAATGACTGTTCAGAACCAAGGAATTTGCACAGGATGTCAGGAATCCAGTTCTTCCAATGACATTTATGGAAAACTATACCTTTAATCACTGCAAAGCACTGTAACATTCACTTAGGTTTGACTTTGTATTTCTTAAAGGCCCAAAGCTAAAGCATTCATATGTGAAGGATGTGATGCTAAATTACATAAGTGCCTATCAGTCCAAGAGACCATTATATATCAGCAGCAATAAAATTGCCGTATTTAACAGCCCTTCTTTCTTAAAGCCTTATCAGCTTTGATTACTTTTCTACAGAAAGCAGTTGAGCTAATACCAAAGTGACTGAAAATAAAACTGCAGTCAAATTTCTCACTGTTTTAAACACATGGAAATACCTGTAGGTGTATTTAACAGACCTGTAGTGTACCCAAACCCCAGATGGGATCCAATGCACAGGTCATTCACTGGTAGCTCAGCCCTGACTTCAGCCAGAGCCACTAATATCCAAACAGAACTCCCTAAAAGATAACACTAAAGCCAAAACAGAGCAGGAGGAAGATGTATTTGCAGATGATGAAATGCCAGACTTCTAAATTTTAATCACTGAGACCTTTACATGAAGATTGCCCTTAAAAAAAAATTCACTTTCTCCCAAACCAATGGCCATTGTATTAGGAAGCCAAAACTCAGTAGAAAAAGATGCAAAGAAGCTACTTCCAAAGGAGATTGAAGAAGAACAGATACAAGTGATTTGTACTAAAGAAGCCATGTACTTTGCTTGCAACTCAAGCCACCCAGAATACAGGCAAATTAAGTTTCCCTCACATTAAAAGCAAAACCAGAATTGACACTTACTTGGCATTTGGATGGTTACGTGAAATTTTCTTCAGCTCAATATCATTGTCACAAGTCATGATGTTTATCCCAGCTTTTGCAGCATACTTGATCTGAGAGGCTTGCTTGCATGGATTTGTGTATATGATGTTTTCAGGAGAAATGCCCAGGTCTTGTACCAATGCCATTTCAGACTGAAAAACAGGAGCACACCAGAGTTTGACAAAGCACACTGCACCATCTTTCCTGAATTTTTATTAGATGTGCTCTACTACCCCAGTAAAGAGAAAACTATCTACTCATTCTGGGACAGAAGTACAGATTTTCAATAGCCAGTTATAAACAAGTTTACAGTTCAAATTTTATTTGTAATCATGGCGCTTAACACCAAACTGATGAATTTAAACCAGCAGACATGAAAGAAAATCAGGCACACAGGCAAGAAAAACTTACTTTGCTGGAACATGCAAAACCAACACCAAGAGTTCCCAGAATTTCGAGTACACCTGGAGTAGAATTGCATTTTACAGGATAAAATGGCTTTATTGGTGCCATCACGTTCTGCCATTGTATGTTATTCCTTACAAGCTTCCCAAGATCACCAACATAAAATGCCTTTTTTCCAGTCTGCAAAAGGAAGAATAGGAAAATAAAATGTCTGTAATTGTAGGTTTGCTGTCAAAACAAACAGCCCAAAGTCCTAAAGAACTATGTACCTTTTTTTACCCTGCTCTTAACTTTTAGATTTGACCTTGAACAATGTTTTTCTGTTCACCTAGCAATTTGAACTAGTTTTAAAATAATTAAAGGGAATACCTACCACTTCAGAGACATTATGAATGCTATTGACAATATTCTGAGATTCCTGAATAAAAGAGTCCACTGAAATGCCAAATGTTGATTTCATCAAAAAGTACAGATTAAGCTACACATTTCTTTCAACTTTTTATTTTCAGAAGTCTGCAGCTATTTATAGGAAGAAAATCCACTGGGATGAAAGCTTCCACAGTCTCATAAGATAAATGTAATTTATATCTTATTATACAAGGAATAAAATCTGATGTACTAATATTGTTTTAACATCCAGCTAGTAGCTTGTTTTACTGAAAATTTGCCTGATAGTATTTTAGTTCAGGAAGTCAGGTTTGAGACTGTTCTCCACATCTTGTGAAGAATGAAGTGCAAAAGGAATTTTAAGAACTAGACTCCATGTTAAAGGTGACAGAACCAAGTACAAAATTTTTAAGAAAATGCACAGACTTTTCTGGAACTCTTAAGTTCCCTCTGGATATCTGTTACACCATAGTCTCTCTCAATATCAGGTTATGATGTGGGTGTAGTGGATCAAAATGCAAACAGATCATTCCAGATTTGTTCATAATGTGCACTCAGTAAAACTACTGTAAGTGAATGATCTATTGCAAATCAATTAAAGACCATCACAAAATACATGATGGATCTGAATGGAGATTGTACATCAAATGTTAATTCTAGCACCTGACTTTCACAGATATGAAACTCTATATGTTGTGGCTTATTTTATACAAAGTCTTTATTTCTGTTTAAAAAACACAAAGAAATTCCATCGGGTGGAAGCATACTGACCCCCTGTACGGGTCACCAGCAGGAATGGGATCTGGAGCTTTAGATCCATGGCACAGGCCTCTACCCCTTGAGCTAAAGGAGTAAATGAAAGCAGCAGGAGGCAGCTATCCTCTGTGAGCCAGCCAGTGGTTGGAGACATGACATGTTGCCAGTAGTTTACCTATTTATTTGCTAGACAGAAAAAGAATATTAGGAATCAGGATTTGGGAGTCCTACACCTGAGTTCAGAAGGCCATGGAATTTAGCTATTTGTTGCACTATAGTTGACCACCTGCACATTAATATTAGTTCTGATAAGCCAAGGGGAAAGTGAGCAACTCACAGGTATAGCACATGAAGAATACAGGATTTGCTTAATTAACTTTTTTTAATGTTTGCTTTTTCAACAACTCTGTCTACAGAACTAAAGCTACATCTTCCTGCCTCCTCCTAAGAAATGAGTAAAGCCTTATTAAAAAAATGACTACTGTATATACAGAATTATTCAAGTTTCTTTGCAGTTGGCTGCTAAACTTCAGTAGCTTTTACACCAGTTTGTCTTGAAAGATAGCACCTCACAATGTGCTTGTACCAGAGTTTCCAGTGGGGAGAAGGGTAACAGGAAGATGTATAAACAAACCATGATGGCCCACAGAAAATTTAAACATAGCTTTAAACTGGCTCAGCATACACATTTGTCAGAACTCTGTCATATTTTCAGGGAAAGAACAACAAAAAAGGTTCTAACTGAATATATCCACTTGCACAATTTCAGGTGCTTGATCTAAACCCCACTGCTAATAAAATCTCTTGATACGATGAGATGGGAACCTGTATTTAACCACATCAGTCAGATACTTTCCTGCTAGCCACACTCAGGAAGGTAAGAGCTGATGCCCAAATTTCCCCAACAGAATTCTGCTCAAAGCAAGAAAACAGCAAAGAAGCAGAATGAGAAGAAGAAACTACTTTATAAGGTGAGTGAGGCTTAGCTGACTGTTCCTCTGTTGCTGTCTGCTCATCGGCTCTAAAATACATTGACCTAGTTCAAAGACTTAGGGAACTAAATCAAAAGATCTGGAAAGCAAACTTACATGAGTATGTTCATAAATACAGTTGTCAATAACATCTGCAAGAGTTGCTCCTTCATCCAACAGACCAATGGAGTAATTTGCATCCTCAAGAAATCCTTTCATCTCAGCCGTATTCCACAAAGCCGACAGTCATAAACCAAGAAACACAAGGGATGGGCTTCCAAGCCTTAGATCCGGGTCCTTAAATTATGCAACAAACTGCACAAAGAAAACATGTGTCAGTGGATAAAGAGACACAAAGCACACAAAGCTGCTATTTAAAAGTCAGCTTTCTACACCTGATGTCCTACAAACAGTAACACACCCCCTACAAAACCCAAAGATGTTTTTACTCTGCTCACACTACATTTGTCAGAGATATGGATAGAAGAATTCTACTGAAGCCAAGAATAAAACAGAAGCTGAGTACTTTAAATCTGATGCTAACTTCCAGAAACAACTAATGCAAGAAGAATTCCAGACTGTATGCACACAGATCTGCACTAAGTTTATGCAAACTATGAAAATACTGCAAGTGCAGCATAATTGTACAAATGCCTCAGCTCAGTTCTTCTCAAGTACAGCATCTTAAGCAATGCTACCATTCAAATGTGCAACTGGATGACTGCCTGTAACAGAACATTTTTTAATTTGTTATAGAAAACTTGTAGCTTATTGATTAAATAAGTTAGCAGTGATAGTTGTGTTAACATTCCAGTTTTTTGATGCTAATTTATAACCACTGCATTTACACGTTGTATTTATTAGATATTTATTTTTTTGCTCTGTTCATTACATTACCTTTAAATTAAAAATATCAATTGCAATAGAAGTTGATAAAAAGAAGCCAGTAGGCTAGCAGTAATTTTAAAAGTGATAATCTCAGTATGTAGAATTGCTATTAAAATAAAGTAAGAGTTAACAGTCTAACTTCATTTGCATCCTGCTTATCTTCAGATCTTCACTGCAAATTAGCTTAGTAGTTCATACACAGTGTTTTCCAAAAGACAACCTTAACACAGGCCAAACACTGAAAACACTTAAATATACAGTCTTAGAATGCAGATTGACTATTTAAACACAAGTAAAAATGAGCAGACAGGAGAAAATTACCAACAGCTGACTATGTACCTTCACTTGCTTTACTTGATGAATAGAACAATCTGCAGTTTACCTTGCATTAGAGTTGTGAGTCTTGTTTAAAAAGCATCTTATTAGCTTACATCAACATACTGACCACATTTTTGTTTCAGCTGTCATCTTTTTGACTAACACAAGATTGATCAAAACCAGACAGCTAACTAAATTCCTTCTCTAAATGAAGACCTAAGGCTTTTTAAATCTCTCAACAGAAGGTGCATAGTACTTGCAAAAAAAGTGATGGTTGTTTTCTAAAGCCACCTGCACTTAAATTTACAGAAGCAGAATTATTTTTCTAATTAAAAGTGTTTATAGAAACCACAAACATTACAGCTGAAAGCCAAAAATACTTCATTAGGACTATAAAAGTTAAGATAATCTCGGCTTCAAATCGTCACAGGGCCAAGGTATTAACTCCTATCTCATGTTTCATCCACACCTCCAAACAGTAAAAAAAAGTACACAATTTGCAACATAGGTTTGGTTAATGTTGTCAACAACATGAACAAAATTACTTTGCTGCAGTTTAATATCACCACAACTAAGCAGCAGTTGCTCCTGCTTGTCATGCCAAATAATGGGAAAGGAGCCAGCAGGGCTTTTTATATGATTTCTGCACAACTCAAACATGCCCCCAGTGTTTGTTACAAGAGGAATTTACTGCCAGGTGAACTATCTCAGTGGCAGCAAGAATATTCAGTTTTGTTCAGAAGCTGAATGATAAAGACAAGTACACTGTGTAAGAAATATTGTCTCACACCTATGTAGTGAGTCCTATGATTATTTAAGGGAATCCTGAAGATCCAAAACAATCACGGAAGAGCAAGATAATTATCACATTGATGTAAGCATTTAGTTAGTTATAAAAACAATGACAAGGTGGTAGACTACAGCAACCAGAAAAGTGTTTAGTCAGTCATATCTCAGTATAAGACTAACAGATAAAACATCTTACAAAAATACCACCACTGAACAAAAGAAGCTTGTGAACTAAGTTTGCCTTAGAATCAATCCAACCAACATGAGCACCAGAGTCATCTTCATAAAATATCCATGGTTTTCAGAGGCAGAGGACCAAAAAGATTGAGTTCTCTCCCCTCCCCACCTTGGAAAAAAAGCTGGCACTGGCATTTTACTGGACTCTTTACCACCAACTCCCCAAAGACACCACCAACAAAAAAAGTTACCTAGTAAGATAGTTTTGATGAAGATTATTTCCTAAATAATTATTTTTATAACTTAATTTTTAATTTAAATTAGAATTAAGATTATTTCCCTTGTCTCCTGCTCATTCATCAAAAAGCATCTTATGGTCAAGAGGCAGGGACTAAAAGGAATATATGCTAGTATAGATTCAATGACAAATTGCAACAAACCATAAACAAACTGATACAACCTCTCCCAGGCTGCTAAATAGTGATTGCTTTTTTTAAGCACATCCAAGCCATAGGAGCATTTCCATTTAACATAAATTATCTAGTAGGGGAAAAAAAAGCTAACATTTGTTTGACTACTGTCCAATTTCCCCTTTTTTGAATAAATTACATCTCTTCAGTCTTGATAGGAAGAATGTTCTACAAAGAAAAAACAAATTTCAAGAAGCACTGCTACAGCACCACTACAAGACAGTGGCTAGAGAAGCATTTCTTTAAGGGGTTAATCCCTTACAGTAGGATTTGGGACTCTGCTGTCACCTAATTCTGCCCTGACTAGTTCCCTCCTGAGGGGGGGGAGGAGAAGCAGTGATAAAATTTGCAGAAGGAAATCTAAAGGATGGTTTAGGACTTTTTTTTAATGTCTGTAAGATGAGTCAGAAATCATTAGAGTACAGAGTTCACTCTGTGCTGGAAATGCTGACTTGCTGCAAGTCATTATTTGACAGACTTGGTGTGGTAACACCACCCATTTTCACACCTGAAATGTTAGTCTGCACAATGCTCCAGGACATATATTTTAAGTCAAACAAAAGCTGTCAAGTGGTATGAGACTTCTACATAGGCATGTAATTGCTTTCTTTGAAGTAAGCGTTACATCCTCAGGCTCTTTACAGTTCAACACAATGACTTCCCAGATGAAGAACTCCAAGATAAAAAGCGTACATATTTAAACACTGCAATTACTGCAGACATCTGGAAAAAAAGAAAATTAAAATTCCCTGAACAGAGTCTAAGCACATGCTTGTCACATGTAAGCATCCATGACAAACAATTTTAATTTTTTTAACACTGTCCGAACTATGTATTCTTTAGCCTAAGAACTTTAAAAACCCCAAACACCTATAGGGGTTTGGGTCTTTCATTAAAAACTTCCTCTGCAAAAAAGTCTCTGCAAACAAAACAGGCTCCAAATAATGACCTCCAGCCACATCTTATTAAAGAAAAGTATTTAAAACATATAATAATTATGCTGATGCAAAAATCATGAAAGGCTAAAAATACATTCTCTCATTCCTTGCAATACTGGTTCTTCAGGGGTAACAAATAAAAGAATAAACATTTTGTCACTAGCAATTCAGTACAAAACAGGTATACCAGTGTGTGTATATATATATATATATACACTCACTATACGTTAGTCCTCTGTTTTCAGTGCAGGAAATACCTATTTATAAACTTCTAAAAAAATATTCCAAGACGCTATTTCACTAACTCACATCACTGCAATTCAGTTAGCTGAATGCAGCCACTAACCAACTGATGGAAATGCTGAAATAGGTGTTTCTTTTTGCATTGCTCAAGTTACCTCTCAGTATTAGAAATCCACTAAGGGTCATAAGTAGGGTACCTGTACAGCTTTGGTCAGCTGCATCCTACTCTATTCTCTCAGCAGCATTCCACACAGTTAAGTGAGCAGTGTAGGAAGAACAATTCTGCTGATGCAAGAAAACAGCGTAGATACTGAAAAAACAATGCCCACCCAAAACCATCTACAGGAACAATAACCTTCTTCTGCTTTCTTGAAGTTTGAATACATTATTCAGACTCAATAAGCTCCCAAAGCTTACAAAAGAATATTACCCTTCTAAGTGCACATACACTTCCGTGGTTCCAGACCAGCACTTCTCTTTTACAACAGTGCAGTCACTTCCCTATCCTATCTTCCTGCTCAGTGTTAGTATTTGGCCCCCTAAGACTCCCAACTCCCAGCCCTCCTGCACCTCAACTGCCACCAGCTCCATTTACACAGAGTCATGAAGGCTTTTAAAGTTAGCCAGTATAGACAGCTACTGCTTCCACTTGGCATAGACAGGGATTATTAATACATCAGACTTCCATTGCTAATTCCCATCATTTCTGATCAACCAGATGTGGAAATAAGTAGAAGAGATTTTAAAGGAGCAAGACTTCAGGCCATGGTTGCCAGACTGCTCAGGGAGTGAGAGCTTGAAGAGCAGACAGAACTAAACCCCAAGTCTTCCCCTGACCAGTGTAACACCAGGAAAAAGTGAGATGGAGAAAATTATAAAATGGAAGAGTTTAATGGAAATGTAAGTACACCTTCAGACAGAAGACTTTTATTTTAGCTCTACTGGAACATTAACACATAACTGGACCACAAGCATTATGAGGAACATTTGAAGGAGCTGGGGTTGTTTAGCCTGGAGAAGGCTTAGAGGTGACCTTATTGCTCTCTACAACTTCCTGAAGGGAGGCTGTAGACAGGTGGGGGTCAGTCTCTTCCATCCGAATCAGAGGACACAGTCTCAAGCTACATCAGGGAAGGTATAGGTTGGATGTTAGGAAAAAAATTTTCACTGAAAGAATAATAAAGTACTGGAATGCTCTTCCCAGAGAGGTGGTGGAATCATCATCTCTGGATGTGTTTAAGAAAAGGTTGGACATGGCACTTGGTGCTATAGTCTAGACTCTGAGTTGAGGTGTTAGGACATAGGTTGAACTCAATGATCTTAGAGGTCTCTTCCAACCTCATTATTATGAGAGTCTGTGATTCTGTAACATTAAGGTTATATTTAAAAGTTCACTTGACCTTTTTCCCATTAAATCACTTTGCAAGTTGAACAGGACTCAAAGTACCAATTAGCTCTCTAACTTACATTTTAGCTGTGTTTGAGGCAATGACCTGTGCTTCAGCTACAGATTTCCTGGCAAGCACTGCTGCTTACATCACTACATTCAATACTGAAATACTTCTATTTGTGTGCAGTATTGCTGAACATGTAATAGATCCAAACTCAAAATGAACACACATTATCTGAATATTCAATTGCAAATAAAGCAAATCCAGTTGGTATTACCATTCCTGGGCAACCTATACCTTGCATCATTTTTCACAGCACAGGAGTCTATCAGAGAAGGAAAATCTCAAAGAAGGTAGCAGAACAGCCTTTACCTCAAGAGTAACAACTTCTGCCACAGCCAGAATTCTCTTCAGAACAGTTTTAGAAATTAAGATGCATGTATAGTACCTTAAGATTTTATATTTCATTCACTCCTTTCTAACAATTCTTTTGCCTTTCCTAGCTTTTTACTACTTTACCTTATTCCTGTTCAAGTGCAAAACGTCATGCAAGAGTTCTAGCCACATACAACAGCAAACCAAAACTTAAACTGAACAGAAGAAGTAATTTTCTCAGCTATTTTGCTTATAAAAACCACACCTAAATCATAACAGTGATATCCAGAAAATTCGTAGTGTTAACAATTCACTTGAATAGAGCATTCAACTACAAAGAACCAGATACATGCAGTTAATTCAGCAAGTTTCAAACAAAACAAAAAAACCATAACCTCTGGAGATAGAGCCAGAAGTCATGATAAACCAAGCTCATCCTGTGCCTCAGCAATTGTGGTATCTTCAATGAATAAGTTTATCTACATTAAGTACCTTATTAGGAGACACACTAACACAACTAGCATTTGGAATCTTTGTGGTCTTTAAAAAGTACCTGGCTCAGTAAGATGTACTTAACCATTTGCAAGTTCTACATTAAAAAGCATTACATAAATGTATAGGTACTAAGCCAAACAAAAACGCCTTCAGCTAGACAGGAAAAAAGTAACACTGTACAAACACTGTATAAAACCAGCTTAAATGCATTTGTAATATCTAACTTAAGACTATTGTTATAAAGCCACATAAAACTGTTTTAAGTTAAAAGAACATGATAACCACACATACTTCAGAGTTTTCTGTGCTCCTTAAGATCAGCTAAGTGCATTAATTTGTTTTTCATTATCCTGGTCTTGTTTTCCTTCAATAACTATTTGCCACTTCAAAATATAAAAGCATTTATAATAGGTACACATTTTCCATCCAACATTAAATTCCACATTCTACTAGAATCCCACTACAACTATTTGTGGAAGTGGATAGTAATTAGCAAATAATGGAGACGGGCATTTGGGAAGGCACACCCTTCATGATCAGCCTTAGTTACTGTTTACAACAGCAAATTTTAACTATTTCAGTATAAACTAAGAAATTTTACAGTACTCAGCAAGTCGTGAGTTGATGTTAACAGTCATGCAGTCTAATTTATGACTTCAGAATTATCACTGAGAGACTGAAGTTACAGCATTTTACTTCAAGATTTCTGCAGCCAACACCCCTAATTCAGAAAAGTAGCTCTATTTACCAAGTTTACTGCAGAACTTCATCAGATAATTGTATTGAGAAAGGTGTTAGGCAAGTAAAATTCTTAGTCCTCCCCACCATTCTGAATGAAAGGCCCATGTAATTTTGTTAATCTATATCCAGACAGTTATCTTCCTTATAAAAAAAAAAAAACAACAAAACAATACAAGCTGGATTTTTGCAAGTGCTTATCCTCCTGCATACAGATGAAGAGAGACTTACATGGACAAGTTAGGAGATGGAACCCTACTATCATCAGCTAGGTTCCCAAGGTGGCTCAGCGTTGAAGTCGAACTGCTCTCTATAAAGCACTTCTCCTAAGCCCTCTGGATAGTTGTAAACTTGATCAGAGATTTTGCCCTGTAGGGAGAAAAATGCACACAAAAATAAATTTCATAGCCAGAACAGAATAAAAGCTTTATCACAAAACATATAACAAATGCCTTTTCAGTAGCACTTTTAAGGAGGCTTGCAACAACCCACCATGAAAGTTTATAATCACATCAAACACCCAGTTTTCAAGAGTTTATATTAACTCTGAACCAGAACAAGTCAGATGTACAAAGAACTGCTGAAATACATGAAACTGTTCGTACTTATCTTTCACAGTCTGAATGGGAATACTTTCAAAACTAATGGCAAAGAGCACTGATCTTTGCATGATCCTGCTGTAGGGCTAGTATGGCTTAAAACTGGACTACTCTCCCACAAGTGTTTTTAACCCTGTAACCACTGCATTCTTCCTCTCTCCACTTCCTTTCTATTTTAGAATTCCCTTGCCATGTTCCTTCTCCCTCTGCTGTGAATGAACACGGCATGTGGGTGAAAAAGCTATGTGGGTGAAAAATAGTGCTTTATATAGTGAAACTGAACACCACACAGACAAATCCAGAAATGAGCAAGACAGGAAAAACAAAGAAACTTATGCTTGCCTTCAGGAATGAGGAAACATTTCAGCTGGCCCTTAAAGGCTATTACACACATCACAAAGCAGCATTTTAAAGTACAAGGCTAGCTTACTCAAGGTGAATCAATCACACAAACCAGTACAATGAACATGAAAGCAGTCAAGGAAATATTTATTAGCCCTGTTAAGAAGTTATTCCTCTTAAAAGCAACAATTTTCATGGAACTAAATACAATACCAAACTGCTCAGGTCTAAACCCAACATACAACAAAGTTTTTACAAATTTGCTGTGATGTGGCATGAATGTACGAACCTATCCTTCAAATAAATCCTTGCTACTTACTTATTGTAAGTATTGTAGCATTCTACATGGGCTGACTACAAAAGCCTGACTTCTGGGAATCACCCAACACAAAAGATCATCTTCACAGCTGTATTACTTAAACTCCTGAAGTGTACTTTTCCACTTATTCTTGCTATGGGAAAACTAGCACTATAAAGAACTGCAGAACACACAGAGGCAATGCAACTTGAGGGTAACTATTTCACAGCAACTCCCACAAAGCAATCCCTGCAGCTTTACCACATAAATTAGCATTTTACTAGCATGCAACATTAAAAACCAACCTCAATGCTTCAAAACTGAGCTATTATGGAATTTTGCCAGCTAGAATTAATGTATATGTATTGTATTTAACCTTACCCTTTTCTTTCACTAAAGCAAGAAGTCAGTAACATTTAGCTCAGCATACAACAGTCTTACAAAAGGAAGGTGTCCCAGCATTTAAAATCAACTAGTAGTTACACTATTTCCTGCTGCTGTTCTTATTATACTCAAGAATTCATACAAATTTTCCAGTGATAGGAATTCAGTTATTCCTAGCCAACCAAGTTATTAAACAAGTGCTTCTAGTGCACATAACCTTCAGTGGAAAACTTAAAATGCAATGCTTCAGCCAAATGTCACCTGCAGTATTATGCCAACAAATATCCTCACATGTCCCAAAGAGGAAAGTTTACAGTGAAAGTTCCTGTGGAGCAGGAAGGAAACCTGACAATTTTCTGTAGCAACAGTCAACTTTGAGCTGTGTCAAGTTGTCTTTCAGAACTTCTTTTAAGTGAGAATTATTTATCTAAAGGATCTACACAAACATATACAAAATAGTCAGACTGCTATCTTTTGTGGAGCTTTGCCATTTCTAAACATTCAGAGGAAAATGGCACAACTTGAGCCTTTCCAATAACAATCACTTTAATCTACTTTAACCAACAGAAAGAGGGATTTTTTTGGCTGTAGAGTGCCAGAGCTGGGCTAACACTTTAAGTAGAAGAAGTAGAAGTGTATTAGATGTCTATAATACATATGGGCAAACCCAGTTTTACAAAAATTGCACATTATCAACCACAATACCTTGTTTAAGGGATTTAAAATAGGTATAAAGTATTCTTTGCTAAGCAGCAAACTTTGAGCTGTGGGAATAGTCAGCAAGATAGCTTTGCCTTTTACTATTGAAGTGACACCTATATGTATATGTTTATAATCTGTTGGTATACTCTACTAGCAGGTTCCTGAAGTTTGACTACATCTTAAGCAACAATAGTCACAACTCATCTGGGGACCCAAATGACCCCCCAGTTGCCCACAGCACATAGTTTTATCAGAACACCTGCATCAAGCCCTATAAGTGCCCAGCAGGGCTGGGCTTTTCCCAGTTCACTGGTCCCCCTCACCTCCCTATGTGTGATGCCAACAGGCCTATAAAACCAGGCATCAATTCAGTTTCTTAAAAAAAAAATTAAATCCACTGCATCTGTTTCTGAGAAGAGGCTCTTTAGTGGCTTGAGCTAAAATATCCATTAGCCA
This sequence comes from Oenanthe melanoleuca, assembly GCF_029582105.1. Classification (NCBI taxonomy): domain Eukaryota; kingdom Metazoa; phylum Chordata; class Aves; order Passeriformes; family Muscicapidae; genus Oenanthe; species Oenanthe melanoleuca. The sequence goes on from NC_079335.1 coordinate 20,338,945, forward strand.
AACCCTAAAAATCTAGAATTACAATGACCTTGCACATTTACTCTGAGTGACAGACTCAGACTCAAAGGCACCAAAGTTACTCTGGTCCACATAAAATCCTAGGTATTTTTGAGTTACAGAAAGCCTCTTCCAGCTCAGGGAGAGGACAGTGTGGCAAGGGGAGAAGAGCAGGTCCTGAAGGAAGCACAGGTCCCTAAGGAGCTCTCCCATGAACCACACTGTCTTGCTCCTGTGCTACATCTACAGTATTTAGAGCTGAAATTTACCATTATACCCAAATTAGTGCACTACACGATTAAGCTTTCAGGAAGGGACAGTCTTAATTCTCTTCCAGAGCACTCCATTTCCCCTTTAATTTTGAGAGATGGAATAATTTCCAGCAGCACTGCTGCAATCACACACCTGCACCAGCCTTCCAGGGAGCAGTGGGAAGCACAAGCTGCATGTCCAGGGACAGGCTGCAGTGCTGAAAGGCAGTAATCCTGCCTCTTGCCTCCAGTAAAACTGTGCCCACAGGAGAAACATTCCCACAGCTGTTCACCACAAACAACACCTCCCCCTCCCAAAGACCCTCCCTTCTCTGAGGTTTAACAGCCTTCCCTGGAGCTCAGTGCCCAGCAGGAGGGATGGGGGAGAGCGGCCGGCTGTCTGTCTGCCGGGGGCTTGGCCTACAGGAGGCAGAGAAGGGAGCTCACCACAGCCAGAGGCACACGGGGAAGGGGCTGCCTTGTCACAGGCATCAGCCACAGCAGCATTGTTCACACGGTGACAGGAAGGAAAGAACTAGACTGGACCAGTCCAGACTGGAACAAACCCCTCCTACCATCACCATTATTCACAACCCCTAGCTCCCCCCCAGTACCACTGCCTCCCACGTTTTTCCAAGGAAGAACAGTGGGCAAAGGCAGAGTCTTCAGAGGCAAAAATCCAGCAGCTGGGGAGGGCAGAAGAAGTGGGGCAGGACTATCCTCCAACCCCTCGCACACAAGAGACCCCATTACACATCTGACTAAATGGCAGGCAGATCCACACTGTTTTACTGGACTTCACATAGTGTTTTCATACCAGGTGCTATAACCAACTGGGACTACACAATTGTGTCCTGGTTAGTCAGCAGAGGCTGCTGCAGAGGTCTGAAACACAGTGCCTCTCCTGCCTACAGGCACAAGGCAGCTGTGCAGGATTTTGTACTGCAGGAGATGCACTTCAGAAAGGCTCACTTTCTTCCCTCTTCACTGCAACCAGTAACTCCCAGCACACACAGCCATCTTCACGGGCTCATGACTGGAGAAGACCTGCAGTGCTGTGTAGTACCCAGCCATAACAGCATCCTCATCAGCCACACACGGTCCTGCACTTGCACTGTCCCACTTAGGCACACGTGAGCCCACTCGCTCACCGTGCCCTCAGCTCCCCTACCACCAGAACAGACACCTCCAGGATCTCTCACCACTGGAACTCTGCTGACCTCCTACCAAACAGGGAAAGGCACTCCAGACACCCCAACAGTAAGGTGCATGCACTTTACACACATGAATTCAGCTGGCAGCTGAGCAGGAACCAGACTCTCTTCTCCATACTTTGCAAAAGTCACTAGTAGACCAGTGGCCAAATGGACCACAATACCTCTGCTTGGCATTGGCAGCCAAGCCAAGAAGGTTGAGCTCAACCAAGAGACCTCCAAAAGGGCTGGCGGTACCAAGCCTGCTACTGCTACCCTAAGGGTCTGACCAAGAGGATAAAGGGTGCACCGATCAGATGAACGGGGAACTGCTCCTCGGCCAAGGGAGGGGGCTGCTGACGGGAGAGGAGGGCTCCTTTCCGCATGCCGGGTGACCCCACGGCCCTTCTGCGTGAAGGCAGTCCCGGAAAGCGTCATTGTGCAATTCCCTTACAACTCGTGCGTTGCTCTGACAGCCGGCGCTGCCACCCCGCTCCTCGGCCTGGCCCGTGGTCACCATGCCGAGGGGCACAGGTGAGGGGCTGCTGCTTGTGCAGGCGCAGCTCAGGTGAGGGAAAAGTGGAGCACGGCAACGGGAGCCCGGATGGATAATCACGCTCACAGAAGCACAACATGGCCCCTAAGAAGCAGGCAAGGAGACGCCGCGGCCATGCCAGCAGCACTTCTCCAGCCTGTGCCCCCGCCAGGCTGCCCAGCGCCGGGGCCTGTCACACACGGCTGCCCCGGGGGAGCCCACAGCGTGTGGGTCACACGTGGAAGGGAGCCTGCAGCCCCCGCGCCGCAGCCTGCGCTCCCAGCCCGGGAGCTGCCTCAGGGCACCGGGCAGCCCCGCTCCCTGCGGGATCCGGGCCGGGACGGCCCTCGGCTCCGCTTCCAGGCAGGGGCATCCTGCAGAGGCAGCAGCGCCCGGCGGGCGCGGGTCCGCAGCCGCGGGCACTGCCCCGGCTGTGAGGGGGAAGACACCGTACAGCCCCCCTCCGCAGGAATCCGCCATGTTAGGGCGGCCGCCGAGCCCCCGCTGTCCGCGGAACCGGCGGCCCCGCCGCCCTTTCGCGTCCCGGAGACTGCGGGAGAAGGGGACCGGCGGCAGCGCCGCAGCGTTCACGCCGGTGCCCGGCCTCTGCTCCCGCCCCGTCACCGCTCGCACGCAGCGCTGTCCGCCATGTTAGCGCGGCGGCCGTTGACCCTCCGCCCGCCGCCGCCGCCACCCTCACGGCTGCGGGGGTCCCGCCGCCCCCCGCTCGGCCCCCGCACTGCGGCCCCGCACCGCCCAGCGCAAAGGGGCAGCTCCGGTCTGACTCATGCCGCGGCTCTCCATCTGCCGCCGCCGCCGGCAGCCGGTCTCGCCCCACGCCGCCGGGGGAGAAAGGGCAGCGGGAGGAACCTGCCCCATCCCCAAACCTCCCCGGCAGTCACCGCCACGGTACTGCCCGCCGCGTGCCCCTGCGCCCTTTCCGGGCACCACCGGAGACCACTGCTCCCTGTCCCTCCCCGCACTGCCCCGAGCCCCCGGCCCCAGGCCGGGGGAAGCCCCTGTCGCTCCCGCCCCGCCGCCGGTGACCACGGACGCTCCGGCCCGGTTCGGAGCTCGGGGTGGGCGTCGCCACTGCTTCCCTCCCTCCCTGCCGCCACCTCCCCCACGGCGGCGAGAGCCCCAGGACCCCCGCTCCGGTACTCACGTGAGATAACGGCCCGAAAGATTTGGTAAATCGTCTTCTCTTTTTAGGCGGAATTTTTAAAGAGGGATGTGGGAACCTACAGCAGAAATACAGGCGGCGGCAGCGGCGCCTTCCAGGGCCATAGGCTGCGGGGGCGGCCGGCGGGGAAAGCGCAGCGCAGCGCTGGGACCAGAGGGCACAAGCGGAGAGAGACAGAGCCGGAGCGGGCCGGGGGCTGCGGCAGCGGCGGGCGGAGGCGGGAGCGTGGCCGGTGAGCTGCGAGCGAGCGGAGACACGGGGCAAGAAGAAGGGGCTGTCGCCGGCAGCGCTTTTATGGAGCGGGCAGGAGGGCGGGGCGGGACCGGGCCGGCGTCACCGCACCGGGGGCGGGACGGGCCGCCCTTCCCCGCCGCGGCGGCCGGGGCGCGCCGGGCCAGCGAGCGACGCCGGTGTCCCCGGCTGGAGTGGGGTGTCCCCGGCTGGGGTGGGGTGTCCCCGGCTGGGGTGGGGTGTGTCCCGGGCTGGAGTGTCCCCGGCGGGCCGCCCGCCCTGGCTGGCCGCCTGGCCGAGGGTGCTGCAGGAGCGATCAAGTCTTTGGTTGATTCCTGACACAAGCCAGGGCAGGGACGCCGTCAGCATCCCCCCGGGATCCCGGGCAGGTGGTTACCATACGTGTCTCCACACGGCATCTAGGATCTGTGCTTCTGTCATGGCTTCACTATGCAGAGACCTGTTCCGTGTCACTACTGCTTTGAGCAGCTGGAAAAAGAGCCCAGGGTTTAATGGTCAGCCAGAAGCCTCCTTCACCGAGTTAACGACAGCCTGACAGCTCGTCCTGATTCCCTGGGCATTGATAAGCTGCTCATAATGCTCACCAGAGGAAACTAATTACAGTGCATAGCTGGCAGCCTCAGTCTCCCAGCAATTTCAGGCCTACAAGAATCCTATAAGTAAATACACAAATGAAAGGCTTTAGCAGATTCATATAACTCACATGGAGTTTCACTGAAGTTCTGGGACATCTTCAGCACACCTCAAAGCCTTTAGTTCTTTCTTAACACCCTGAGCCTTGCCTAGCAGCAAGTGGAAAAGAGCAACTCAGAGGTGAGGTGCCTCAATTAAAAGTCACAAAACTGTTTCATGGTGGAGCTGTGGATGAACCCTGGTCTACCAGCCTGGCTCTGCCATGTCAATTTTACTAAACCACACAGGGCTGCTTTTTAAAAAATTCATTCCAGCAAAATCACAATTCTTTCCAGACACTAAAATACATAGTTATGCAGTTCACTGAAACCCACCAAAAGATATACTTGTTCTGGAAAGTACTTCTTCCTCTCAGGGCACATCTATTTTCTTTTTAACAAGCATGTTAGTACAGTTTCCATTTATTTTTTCCAAAGCAAATTTGGGTTTGTTTAGTTTTATAGTAGAGAGAATTTAGGAAAGGAGTGAGTAGATACACACCTGTCATCTCTTCAGAAAAAGAATGGGACTGAGGTTCCACAGAGATGGAGTTTATTTACTCTTTTCATCCATTACCATGTTCTCTTTTGCAAATAATTTTAAATGAGGAGGAAGTGAACTGAGAAATATATGCAGTCTCATTATCATGTCTCCTTTTTCATGATAACAGCACTAGTAGGTCATGAATGAAGTTAGTAAAAGCAGGTACATTGATTGAGAAGTCAGAAAATCTCTTATGTACACTTCCAACAAACCCTGTATTGAAGACCAAAAATCCAAGTTTAAAATTTACACTGCTGTTTTTCAGGTGTGTTCTGTATTACACCCTTCATCAGTGATTTACCTGTATTTTGAGTTTCCATTACAGAATGCAAGTGCAGGAGAAGGGTTCAGATTATATCAAAAACAAAACAAAACAAAACCCAAAACAAGCAAGCAAACAAAAACCAACCAAACAAGCAAACAAAAACAAATGAACAAACAAAAACAAACCAGAAAAAGCTATAGAGAGATAGGAACAGAAATTTGGGCAGAGCTTGGTTATGGCACAGTAACTGTGAATCATTAACAGGCAAAAAATGGAGGAAGGGATAGAGGGGAGGACAAAGGTTATAGTGATATATACAGAAGAGCAATCCAGAAAGCTGTATTCATTAGGAAGGTAGATTTTTCAAAACACACCTTTGGAAGGGATATAACCTAGGAAAAGGACTTGACTAGTTTGGAGATGTTACCATGTGTTTTATATATGTTCTTAGAGGTCTCCTGTTGGTAATACTCAAAGATATCCTAGTGATATATGAGTGATCTCACTGGCACATGTTACTGCCACATTCATCTTCCCACGAGAGTTTTTGTTTTGGTGGGTAGGGGATGTTTTTCGCATTCTTATCGGGAGTAAGTAAACAGATGGACTATTTAGGAGGAGTGCAGTCACATAGGACAGGAAAAAGAACTTCAGTTTGATATGCAATTAATTGGGGGATCTGTCAGCTATTCTAAAAATGCATGGAGAGAGGGAGGATTTCCTGCTTGTGGAGGAAGCAACACTTGAAAACAGAAACATAAACTTCATCCTCTCAAATCTACTGGAAAAAGAAGAGTGGCACACCATTAGGGAAAGTACAAGACTGAACTGTGTAGTCACTTTGTACAAAATGAGAAGAAAAATGATGGATGAATGCTTTATACAGTGTTTCTGCTACCACAGGTGATATTAATGCAGAACTAGAAAAATGATGCCACAGCTCAATGTATATATGTATATATATGTATATATATATATATATATACACACACACATATATTAGCAGTCCTGTTTTGTCTGGAGAGGCAAAACATAAAAAAAAGCTTACATAAAATTTCCTTCTGCCTCATTTTTCATTTTGCACCGTTTTAATGCTTGGATTCCTAACATTGTGTAGCTCCATATCCACATTTCATAGATCAGTAGAGTAAAACTTTACATTTTCTGCTCCAAAGATAGAAAGTCAGCAAAGCACAAAATGCATCTCCAGCTCTGAGTTCCCCTTACTTACATCTGTGAGGCACTTTTACCACTTTTTTTTTTTGGGCGGGGGGGAGGGGTGCGGGTTGGTTTACCTCCATGCTTTGTTTTCAGTATGGTTCACAGCTGGATGTAGACAAAATCAGGTGTTACCCCTATGACGCAGATAAACCGGAGCAGGAAAGACATCCTTCCCTACCTCATCTTTCTGAGTGCAAAAAATACTCACTAATGAGGCAACCCAGGAGCTCCAGATTGGTTTGGACAGATGTCTGAGGGCTGCACAGCCTGATGACCTTCTCTGCTAATCCCAAGTATTTCCTTCTCTTAAGGATGCCCTTCCTAAGGGCTCTTTTCTCCTCTGCTTCTCCCATTTCCTCTCTCTCTCGGATGCACCCTCTATTGCCACTCATCAGCAGCGGGGTCGGATTCCACTCCTGCAGTGAGAGAATGAGATTATTTCCTCCTCCATCTCCTCTTCCTCTTCCTCTTCCCCCACTGCTGCCAACTCCTGCAGCAGTCAGTGTTTTTTCTTAAAGCCTCAGGTGCAGGAATTATGTGATTACACAGGAATTTCATCTTCCATTGAGAATAAAATGTTCCTAGCTACTGCAAACTCAGTCCAACAGAAGACAAATACAAATAATGATCTACCTTCCAATGCAGGGAAAAAGTTGCTTCAATTTCTGAATGCTTGGACTTGAGAATATGTTCCCTGTTCCAACTCCTTTCACGTGTAGTGGCACTCGGTACAGTTGACACTGGGTATAGCTAAAAATCTGTAGCCATCCAGCTGGAGCACTCAGCTGGGAGTGGGAGGAAAGAATCAGTCCCAAGTGCATTTTTGTCTGAGCTGCTCAGGGCAGGAACGCCTGTGCAAAGGGAAGAGGCATGAGAAGAAGAAAATTAAGACTGTGATAGTGCTGGATCCCTCATACCCACAATGACACAAAAATACTAGAACTTCAGTAGTCTCCTCCTTTTAGTAAAATAACCTGTATAAATAAGACCTTGCAGTAGTAGTATCAATTGATACTCTGATCTTCAGACCTTTTTTTACTGCTGCATACTTTGGAGCTATCAGTGTTCCACCCACTTGACTGAAATGCTGATAACCAGCTGGAGGATGATTCATAATTATTAAAAGCTCAGAGGTGATGGGAGGAAAGACATCTCTGCCTTAACTCACAGGGACAGTCACCTTTCACCTATATTTACTATTTTTCTGGATCAAAACAACTGGGGCAAAAATAAGCTGACACCTTTCTATTGGTTTCAGAAGAGTGTAATTTCTATGGAGAATAGTTAGAGAAGAGATCTTATACTCACACCAAGTAGTTTACACAAAGTTAATGGAAACATCAGCTCAAAGCACTACATAAAGACATCACAAGTAAGTAAAATTAAATTGGGGTTGTTTTACAAAATCAAAGAAAAAGAGGGAAAGAGCAAGAGAAAAGTCAGTCTTGGTTTAGGAGTATTCAGTGATTTACCACAAGCTGATTGCAGTTCAATGCTAGAATGATGTTAGCTCCAAAAAATCTAGACTGAATGGGCAGAAACTAAGAGAAAAGAACCAGCCAGCAACCAAGTATCATACTACTGTTCACTCATTCCCTTACCAGCGGGATTGGGAGAAGAGATCAGAAGGGTAAAAGAAGGAGAACTCCTGGGTTGAGATAAAGACAGTTTACTAGGTAAAGCAAAAGCCACTCACACAAGAAAACAAAACAAGAAAATAATGTATCACTGCTTCCCAGGGGCAGGCAGGTGTTCAGCCATGTCCAGGACAGCAAGGCTCTATCAGATGTAATGGTTACTTGCAAAGACAAATGCTGTCACTCCAAATATGCCCTCATCCCTCTTTCTTTCTCACACTTTTTTTATGGAGCATGATGTGATGTGGTCTGGACTTTCCCTTTGGTTAGTTTGGGTCACCTGTCTTGGCTGTGTCTTCTCTCAGTCTTCCATGCACCCCCAGCCTCCCTGCCAGTGTGGCAGCATGAAAAATAGAAAAGCCCTTGGCTCTGTGGAGGCATTGCTCAGCAATCACAAAAACATCACTATATTTGCAGCCCTGTGTTCAGCAGAAATCCAAATACTAGCACTGTACCAGCCACAGTGAAGAAAACTAACTCTACCCCAGCCAAAACCAGCACAATCCAAGCAATGGAATAAGAACTATTCAAGAGAATAGTACTTGAGAGTCAGGCCACCTGCATGCCTACTCCACATTAACTAGTGAAGAAAACTCAAAAGTATCTGCAATATGATATGGACTTTTTACTGTAGGAGATGTGCCCAAGTTGAGATAAGGTTAGAAATTACTTGAGTTCATTGTGTGATAGATATTGAGCTGTGTATTAATCACACCCATGCCAGTTCCTGTTTTCCAAGTGCAATGGATCATCACTAATACCTGAAGGGTCAGCTGAAGACCAAAGGTTATGCCTCTGCGGAATTTATCATTTCTCATTGCAGATATCTCTGAATTGGAGAAGTGGCATAGAGTTCCCCTGTGTGGATAAACAGGAGGCACTGGTTCCCAGAAGAGTGAACTGGTCAGCAGTGATAAATCAGCTTTAAAATGCAACAATCCAAACACTAAAGCAGGATGAAGTGGTCTGTGTACCACGCAAGGAGGTTAAAAGTATGCATATCATGTGCTGTGACTGATGGTTACTGAATGGGGACATTCTTTCTTATTAACTTTTTTTGGAATGAATACTCTCTCTGTTGTCATTGGTTGCATTTACAAGAAGTTTTTGTTCCCAAATGTCTATTCTCAGCCCTGTACTTCAGCCCTGTGTAAATAGTCTTCCTCAAATGTGATCCTAGCTTTATGCAATGATTAAGAGTTTTTTTGGGCTGCTTGGCTTGCTAGTTGTTCTTGACATTCATGTTTCAGCTTTCTGAACATGCACATGTTCATCTTATGATTTCTGGTAACAGCATCCCCTGATAGCCTCCAGTTTTGCTGAGCTTCCCCAGGCTGCTGGGTGTTTTGTCAAGAGTGAAGACTCACAGTCTTCAAAAGAAAGATTTCCAGCTAACCCCTGGAGAAGCACTTTCTACTTGTCAATGTCTTTCATCACCCTCCCAGCTCTGAGAGGTGGCAATGATCTCTCCCTTATTATCCAAGAGCAGCAAGAAGGGAAGTGGTCTCTTGAGATTGCACTCCAGTGCCATCGGAGATGCCTCCAAATGTGTGCCTGCATTTTCTCTCTCACTGTTGTTGAATGTTGTCTCACACATTTCGGTGTTGAGAGAACCACAAGTCAAGGCAGAGACTTTTCCCACTAGCACGAAAGGAATAGGACTCTTACACAAAACTCTAGCAAAATCCTTTGCTACTTTAAAAACAAGAAACAACTCATTTGAAAAGAAAAATTGACCCATTTAATATAAATCCTGTCTACTTTGCTTGCATGATTAGAGTTGTTATGTTAGCAGGAGGAAGACAAGAATCATGTAGCACTATTCACTTCCTGTGCATTTGAATTTTCTGGAACATATACATTTTTCCCTTAGAAACTGAAGGCTTTTCAAAAAGAGAATTTTTTTTTCTTCTACCCAAAATCCAGAAAAACCACAGATGATAGGTTGGCAATAGTGACCAGCATGGAATAGTTACCTCTTTAACACGGTTCAGAGATACAGAAGGATCTGTCACATCTGTGTCACCTGCCTACAGGAAGGAACAGGCTGTTGTCACATGCATTTGGCTGTCAGACCACTGCAGGCATGATGCTGCATCAGCATCAGGGTCTTCAAACAAGTTGTTTGTCAACATGCTTTTGAGTCTCTAATTGTACTCAACCAAATTTGATCTTCACCTAGAGAAATTGTGTCCGTGTACCTTCTACTCTTTCTCCCTAGGGTCTGGGCCTTAAGCTAAGATTTGTAGCTTACAATTTGTTTTCCCAGCCTCAGTCTTTCTGAGGTCCTCAAAAAACGGGGAATATTGTTGCTATTAAGATCCCTGATCTTGTTTGGGACTGGAGACATGTTGGCTCAAGAAAGTGGAGCTATGTCCTGGCTCAGATACATTGTTGGAGGTGAAACAGTAGCTACGGATGTCATTTGCTCAGGGTACTGGGTCGGTGCTGTCCCCCCGCCTTGCTATTTCCAGCTAGATTGCAGAAGCAACAGGAAAGTTAGCAAAGCAAGGCAAACAGGCCTGGGTTATTTTTGTTACACTCAGTTTCCTTGCAGCTGGTCAAAGTACTCAGTGCCTTCCAAATCTGACCAGATAGAAGTGCAAGTGAAAACTGAACTTGAAGTGAACACCAGACAAGCCTGGAGCAGTGTCTCGGGTTTGATGTGCTTTGTTCTGCCCTGTTTCACCAGCAAGAGCTAACAGCCTTTTGTGCACACTCAAACCAGAAGATGTAAGTGCAAAGCCAGAGGATCTCACCTATTTTTAACATCTCCCAAACCCCAGGGCAAGACCCCAAGGAGGATATTATGCAGGACAATGGAGTCCTGTAGCCAGGGCCCCACTGTGTGGCTGCAGAGCAGGAAGACCTAAGGGCAGAGAGCAGCTGAGCTGAGCTGAGCCTCAGCTCTGGGCAGTTCTCAGGGGTCCTGGCCCTCTCCCTGCCACAGTGTTCTGCCATCTCTATATCTCTGCTCTTTACCTCCCTGCAGAGAGATCCCAGGCCATGGGACAGCAAACTGTCCAGCCCCTGCAAACTCATCCACTGCAAGGAGCAGGGAGGTGGTCTGGTTTAAGGAGCTAGTACTGGTACCAGTAAGCACACTGCAGTGGCCACCTCCTGCATGCTTGCTCTGTATCTGCTCATGAAAGAAACCACCTAAACTGGACTTGGGCCATTAGCTTTGCCTGGGATTTGTTTCTTTTATTAGATAGTTTTCCAAACGGGCAGGTAATTGCTGCTCCATCTTGAAATTAAAATAAATAAGCCACAATCAACTTTCTTGTCATGTATCATTTTCTTGCATGATTTAGAATTTGTTTCCTCTCTTCTCTCCTGATGGGAAATGTGGAACAGGGACCCAACACAGCATCTGGGAAGCTGCTGCAATCCTATGGCTGAGCCGGATCATCAGCTCAGGTGCCACAGGAGCTGGAAGGAGAGATGGCTGCCTCCATGTCGTTCATTATAGGAAAATAATTGCCCAAAACAGTATGTGTTTAAGGTCATCATCTCCCAGATGGCCCTTTACTCAGAACATCCCAATGTGTTGTTAGTTATGGAGCAGGGCTTTGGGGCTTAAATTTATTGTGAGAAACCAAAGGCGTGCTTCCCATTTTCTATAATAGCAGGGGAGTTTAAATGAATGATTATAATAATAACTATGGAGTGTTTCTGAGGTTTTATTACATGTAAACACAATCATAAGTGTAATCAATGTCAATGACTTCCATTTAATTCTCAGACAAAGTTTGCTTTTAAATACCACACCAGATTTGACACGGTCAATGATAAATGGAATGCAATTAGTTCTACTATTTGCTTTGATGATATGCTAAATTATTTCTTACAACAGACCATTTATTATCCAAAGCTAATGGTTACACTCTTTCATTTAACAAGTCTAATGTATCTTAAACTGTGCAAACTGATAAGTTTCAAAATTAGATACTAAAGGCTAGAAAAAACTGATTTCATGAATGACTTTCATCTAATAAATCCTTGTCAATGCTCAAATCATAAAATCCTAAATTGGCAGAGTTTTGTATATATTTCTCATAATTGCAGAAATAAAAAAATAATTATGCTGCCTCTTAGTGATTTGCTGTCACTTAATGGATATTTAATCTTGAGGAAAATGTTCAAATTTAAATGTTATTATGGCATTTTTAATGTAATGCATCTTCTAACTGTTAACAGGACAATTATTACTTTTTTCTCCAGAAATTTATTATGAGTTTACAGTGATAATTGAAAAATTAACAAAGGGTGTAGTACTTCAGAAGATAAAAGTAATTTCCTAATTTTTCACTTTGTATTCTTTTTGCATGGCCTTTTTTAGGTAGTGGGGGGGCACAGAGGTGGCTTCTGTGAGAAGGTGCTGGAAGCTTCCACCATGTCCAGCAGAACCAATCCCTGATGGCTCTGAAGATGGACGTGCTGCTGGCCAAGGCTGGGCCAATAATAAATTATGGTAATGCCACTGTGATAACAGATTTAAGAAGAAATCAAAACAAAGTTGTGGGGTGCAGTTCTAATTCCAGGGAGAGAGAAGGAGGAGGTGAGACCATGGGAGGGAAACTGGAGGTGCTCCAGGGGCTGGAGCTGAGATTCCCCTGCAGGCCATGGTGAGACCACAGAGAGGCTGCTGTGCCCTGCAGCCCATGGATCCTTGGGGATGCAGAGATCCACCCACAGCCCATGGATCCTTGGGGATGCAGAGATCCACCCACAGCCTATGGGGATCCATGGGGGATGCAGAGATCCACCCACAGCCCATGGGGACCCACAGGGGATGCAGAGATCCACCCACAGCCCATGGGGACCCACAGGGGATGCAGAGATCCACCCACAGCCCCTGGGGATCCATGGGGGATGCAGAGATGCACCCACAGCCCATGGGGAAGGTGCCCATGCTGGAGTGGGTGGATGCCTGGAGGAGGCAGTGGAGAGAGGGGCCCTGGTGCCAGGCTGGAGCAGCCTGTCCTTCTTGCACTGCACCCTGTGGAAAGTGACCCACACTGCAGCAGTTTTGGTAGCACTGTGTGCCTGTGGGAGGGAGTCATGCTGCATCAGTTTTGGGAGAACTGCTGCTCCTGAGGTTGGATCCACGTTGGAGAGGTTCACTAAGAACTGTGTCCTGTGGGAAGGGACCAGGTTCCCATGGTTTCACAAGGGAAGAACTTCTCTCCCTGAGCAGTGGAAGAAAACCTTGAGTGATGAACTGACCAAAACCCCCATGCTCTGTCTCCCTGCACTGTCAGTGGGAAGGAGGGAGTGTTGGTGGAAGAAAAAGTGTTCTTTAAGGGGTTATTTTATTGTCATTATCCTCCTCTGATTTCATTAGTAATAAACTCACTTTGTATCTCCAATCTAAGGCTGTTTTCTCTTGGAGTGTTTCCTCCTGGTCTTACCTCAACTCATGAACCCTCTGTTAAATTTTCCTCTCCTCTGTTCAGCTGCAGCTTTCGTGAGTGTCTGGCATTTGGCCAGTGTCAAACCACGACACACTTATATTCAGATTTCCTGCTATCATCAAAAGGCAGGTCTGCCCAATCTTGATTTATTTTATTCTAAGTTTCAAAATAATTCAGGCAGCAAATTCTGATTGTTGTTAAAGAAAATTCTTTCATAACATGAGGGGTAATAGAAATAGGCAATTAATTCCTACTTCTGTGGTTATCTTAATATCAGCAAGCCAGGCCTACACCAGTGCCCCAGTCACCCTGGAGGGGTTTAGGGGGGCAGACACACCTCTTGTCTGCCCCCTCCCAAACTCCTCCTGCTTTCCTTCTTCTTCCTCCCTTCCTTCCACCCACACCTGGCTGCAGCCCCTCCAGACACATCCCTATATCTTACACTCTTCTGCCATTTCCCTAATGTTCTTCCTTCTACTTATCTAAATCCTCAGAGATTTTTTTTCTCCCTCTAGTACCTTCTCCATTTTCTGAGCTCCATGTCTTCTTTTACCTTGTGTGAGGTGGTTATTATTCTCAAGTTCAACCCCCCTGAAGATGATAGGAAGATTTGACACTAGGGATGAAGGGAAATTTAGAATATATACCAGTGTTTCATGATGAACTCTTAAAAACATCATAAATATCATACTGGTCTCAGTAAAACCTTAGAAATTATCAGCCATGGATTGCCCCTTCTTCCAAGGGCTATATAGAAATGAAACGGGCATCTAGGCATTTTTCCTTAGAAGAAAAAGTGCTCTGGACATTCAAACCATCCTTCCAATTTTGTT
>NC_079335.1:24573043-24608043 GCF_029582105.1 Oenanthe melanoleuca
AAGTATTTGTCCAAATATTACTTTGTGCTATTTCAAGCCCAACTTATAAGGCATGTCAATCATAGTTTTCTATAGTAACTTCTAAAAAATAAACTGACTATATCTTTGTTTCATAAACATATTAAAAACTGTACATGCTTGTTCTGTGCAAAGAAAATCTGTTCAATCTATTTAAAGAATTTTATCTGCAAATGTTCATGTTTATGGTTAAAGGGCAAGAGTGAACATTTCTTTAGGAGAAGGTAAACGAGTAAAATCAGTTTTTGCCTAACAGTTCAAAATTTGGTTGTCTCAAGGAGTATCTATGCATTAAAAAGGTCATTTTTTTGTTTGTGATAGGGGATAAGGAACATAAATATGTTGTTTCTTCCTTCATTACTCACGTCCTAAGTACATTCCTACCTTCACATTCCTACCTCACAGATCTGCTGAGATCTTTTAAGTATATACCACTAGTCAAATACTAGATCTGATTCTTTTATTTCTTCTAGATATTTATGTGTAGTTATATGTGAACTTCTCCAACGATTTTCTACCATGCAAGGCAGTTCAGGTAGTTGGGTGTCTTGACTTGTAAATGTGAAATTAAAACAAGTGAAAAACCCTGCTCATGACACAGTCAGTCAATCAGTCAATCAATCTCTCTGATAACTCAAAGAAAATAAATACTTGGTTCTTTTACAAAATATTTCTGTTTGTGTAGATCTGAAAAGATCCTCCATATTTCACAACCGTCTTTCCATCCTAAGGTTAGCCATTTCTAGTTTATTTCTCCACTTTAGTATGTGCTGACTATTCTGGCATTTTTTGTGACACAGTGGTTCTACTTTTACGATACAGCAACAGGTGTTGGAGCAGTTGCCATTGTTACAGTGCTAACAGTAATTTCAAAAGATCCTGGGCTCAAAACTTTTCAGAATGTCTGTTTGCTTCCTTGTACATTACTTTCAGAACTTTTTTGACTTTAGAAGTCTTTTCCTGCTTAAAAAATAAGGGATTTTTTTTTTGTTTTGTTTGTTTGTGTTTTTTAAAGTGGAAGTTATTTCAGAAGCAAAGGAAACTACTGAAGTTGTCTTATCTTTAGTTTCTAAAGATTATGAAATTTAATCCAATACTTGAAAATTCTGAGGCAAAAAATCATTGTGCACTAGAGATGGAACAAGAGAGGTCAAGGCACGTTACTTTATGGTACAAAAAAATGAGGTAAAAATGAGTGGCCTTTCTTAGTATTGATGTTGACATGTGCTGCAAAGAAAGGAGGATGTTTCCCAAGATGTGTAACTATCTCTGCAGAAGAAAGTGACATATCGTTCCATCTCTTCTGGCAAAAAGTATGACTAAATATGACCCCAGTAGATAGGCAAAATGTGCTGCTCAGGGATCAACGAGCATTTTAGGTTCTATTTGTCTGAGTCCTGGTAATCTCCAGGCCATGACCCAAGTCCCAGTGGGACCATGAAAGAACAGTTAGAAATCCTTCAAGCTACATCTGGCTAGGAGGAGGATTGTAGCCCTCCAGATGATTAGCTGAAGCTCTGGAACGTGAAATTTTGTTGTAATCTTTATCTTAATGTGCAACTGCAAGTGTAATGGGAAAGCTGAGGGCAATCCTATTCTCAATCCTGTTCTCCCCAAGGCCCTCAAAGGATGGTGACTGAGGCAGTTTATAGAGTTGCAGATCCCCTGGTTTCAGACAATTTTTGAGTACGAACTGCAATCATTGGGAAACAAAGGATTGTCGCTTGTTGAGAAGAGCTGCTCCATAGAAGATCAGGTTAGATAGTAAGAAAGCAGAAGTCAGCCAAGACAGTGTTTTTTCCCTCTTTAAAGATGTGGCACTCAGACCTGGTTTTCTCACAACATTTACTGGGTTTTTTCTGCATTTTTGGTAAACTTCCATCCTTCCATGCATATTTAGTACAGCTATAGCCACTTTTGGAGGCTGCCTGCTTTCAGACAGCTAACCACAAACCTAGCTGGGAATGATGGCAACAATTTCAACTCAAAGCTGGCTTTCCTCTGATTTCTGATTTTTCTTCATCTCTGTTGGAACTGCTTGCAAGCTGCCCTCTTAACAGATGCTCCTCTTGCAGGCCAATCTGCCCCTGCTGCAGCGGGAGCTGCTGCACTGTGCAAGGCTAGCCAAGCAGAACCCAGCCCAGTACCTCGCCCAGCACGAACAGCTGCTTCTGGATGCCAGCACCACCTCACCTGTTGACTCCTCAGAGCTGCTTCTCGATGTGAACGAAAACGGGAAGAGGCGAACTCCAGACAGGTGAGCACCACCCACCTCTCCTGCCCTGCCCAGAGTGTCTGTGGGCCAGAGGTGCTGAGCTCCACCAGCACGGGGTGGGGCATGGGGGGATGCTTGGATGGTGGTCCCTGGGTGCATTCAGGTCCAGCCTGGCTGTGAATGTTTCCAGAGAGGCACATCCACCACCTCTCCAGGCAACCTGTGCCAGTGTTTCACCACCTTCCGTATTAAAAGTTTCTTCCTTATACCTAGTCTGAATCTACTCTCTTATTAGCTTAAAATCATTATCCCATGCCCTTTCTTAACAGGCCCTGCTTATGCATACATGTATATATATGTAGAGAGAGCTACCTAAACATATACATAATACATGCACACACTGACTCAGTCACCTCAGGATACACTGTGGTCATATCCACACAGAAGTAATGGTCAGCCAGTACTGTAGTACTTTGTGCACAGTATTTCTGTCATGAAATGACAGGCAGCAGATCATGCCAGCTCCATATGCAACTACTTTGCATCTGATGTTTTGAACTCAACATTTAATGTGAGGAGAGTCGCTAGGCATTTATATTGGGAAGTACAAGGTAAACCACAAAGCACACTCAGGGCTTTGACTCCTGCTGTGCCATATTTACATGTCCATACACAGAATATGCATAAGGATATTTCTTTCAAAGAGGAGAAATGTTTACTGAAATCTGTTTTGTTGTTGAGCTGAGGAGAGTCCATGCAGAAATGGGACCAGTGAATGCATGTGTATGAAGTACAGTAGATTTAGGGGTATGGAAGAGTTTTTATTTTCTTGAATAAAGTTCTATGTTTAGTGTTTCAAGGAAATGACTCTTGTGGTTATTTACTTTTAACTATCTTCCTATGCTAATGTTAAAAATTCAACTGGCATTTACATTTTACCTTTGGGAAACTCAGATGTTGTCTTTTTCTTTGATTTGTTTGCCATGGGTTTTATAGTGTGGAAAACTTCTATTATGCTCCTCTGCCAAATACCACTACATGTATGCTTGAGGTATGCAAGTGTCCTAGTTATCCTTTAAATGGAAAATAAGATTTGCAAAGTCAAGAAGCGTCGTAACTTTGTACAGGTGACATTTTTGTGTTGGAACAGGCTTGAATGGCACAAAAAAAAAAGAGAAAACAAAGTCTGAAAGCTCACAGTAAAACTTAAGACTTCTCATAGCCAGAAGTGAACAGTAAATTTTAAAGTCATATAGCCATTACATAGAAAAAGATATGAAAGTATTTGAAATTAGTTTGCCTGAGATTGTGTTTCGGAAAAATAACTTTGGACTAGTGAAAAAATTAAGGTACAAACAGAGGAGGTCTTTTTATATGTAGCTACCCTCTTTTCACCAGTTTTTCCAGACAGCCTGACCAAACTGAAGCAGCTGTTGGGATTAACACAATCATGTTTCTGTACCCCAGAAAGATGATTAATTTTTGGACATTTTACGTGTATTCTTTTACTGTGTGCAATGAAAAAACTTTTCCAAAGCTGAAATTTAGCACCTTGGGGCAGTTCTGCATATCCTCAGTCTTTGCAGAATAGTATACTGAAACAGCTGTTAAAAAGGCCTCTTAATATCTTAAGTGAATAACTTAAATGTCAGCATGCACACTCCGGTGTCAGTAGCAGACACAACATTTTTCCTACAAGGAGGTAGACACACATGAAATTACCTCATAAACCAGTGAGGTATTGCTTGATAGAATACAGAGGAGAAGAGTGATGTGCCTTCCTGACAGCACTAACTCACTTTTTTTTTCCTGTTAGTAGAGAGCAGTGTTAGTCATACCTCCCATAAGACCACAAAGGAAAAATGCAGAAGTGTTTCCTTTGCTTTCCATTCATAGCATTTGGAATAATGCTCCTCTCTTTGAGACCCTGTTTGACAGTGTGGAATTTCAGTTATTTTCTAGTAAGAGCAGTCTCACCTGCATTATCTTCAGTCCTGCTTGTGAGGGAGAAGATGGGTGACACAGGTAGAGACCAGGACAAGAACTTTGTATGCAAAAACCTTGTGTTGGTTTTATAACAAAAAGGACATAAGCACATAAAAGGGATCAGCAGATCAGGAGAATATTGGATTTTAAAGTCAGTCTTCATCTCTTAATTAAAACTGAGGCCCAGACCTAAAGAGATTTTGGCATGGTTTATGAATTTTCTTTTTTTCAGCATTTCCTTTTAGTTAAAATATGTTGGTGCTCTTGAAATTCCTAAGTCTCTGCTTGCAAAGTCAGATGCCTTTGACTTCACAATTGAACTCTCTCTTAGGCTGTGAACAACTTGAGGAGCCTTCATCTCCTCCACAGGTAGTGATGCAGCTTATGGGGTGAGGGAAAGACAGTTTAACTTTCACTGTTGTGGGTAAGGCCTGTGTTTGAATTCCCAGTGTCCAGAGAGGCTGTAGTGTGGGGTGTCCCACTGGCCTGCACACTCCAAGGTGCAGCAGCTTCTGTCAATTGCAGCCTGAAATTCAGCTCCTTAGTTCTGTGGAAGTGGTGTTCCAGAAAAACCCATCCTTTCTGACTCTGCAATTGTTTGCTGCAATGAAAAATGCTCACGTGAAAAGAGACCACCCAGTGCACTCATTGGAATGGTACCTTGAGCTTAAAAAATAAGTTGTTTTTTTTCAGTGTCAACCAACCCTGTCACTGGTTAGTCACATCTACTTCTCCATTGCCTATGACTATAATAAAAGCTATACCGAAAAAAAAGTGGTAGTATTGGCTGAGCCAAGTTCATTGGAGTTGTCTTGTGCACTCAAGAACATTTGTGCAACAGATTTAGTAAAAAGAACAAGATGCTTTTGGAAAGATTCTTAAATTTACTGAATTGAAGTCTGAATACATTTTAATTTGGATAATGTAAGTAAATCAACCACAAAAAACTGTCCTCAGAGGCAGAACATGCCTAGACTGAGTGAGTATTGAAACCAAATACTTGTCTGGCTTTATACTCATTACACTATTAATTATTTTAATTGTTTACAGAGGAGCATGAGGAAACATCTGGAAATATATATACCTTTTATTTAGAAATATAAGTAATTTTCAAATATACTAATAAAAATTCAGCAGAAGGTATAAGACATACTTTAAGGGAAGAGTTTACTGTGATTCCATGGCTAGTATATGGAAAAAAAAATGCTAAAAGGCCACATCTTTCCAAGAGAACTAAGTGCAGCTGGAGTAATTTTGATTGAAGATATGTGTCTTACTGAAGTAAACTGTGGTATCTTTTTCATTTCTCAAGGTATATGATGTAGATATATAGATATATGGTTATACACAGGCATCCATTGCATGTAATGTATATGTTATATATATATATACATACACATTTGTATTTTTGATTTGGGCATGGCTAACTGCATACCATTGATTCCAGTAGAGGCAGAGTACAGTGGAGGATTAGGCAAAGAAAGTGGAACGTGTATTACATGTAACCACAGCTGCCTCATGATTTTTTGTTGAAGAAACTCCACATACAATAATTTTTTCTGTTTATAGTTTCAGAACCTTTTTTGCATATCCATTTTCTAATTCTGGTTATTTATCTGCATATCCAAGTCTACTGTATGTGAGGTTTTATAGAGCAATCTGACAGCCGAGCTTTGTGTTTTACTGAATGTTTTCTTGGTGCATATGGTCTGACACGGATGAGCAGCCACGGTGAGATTTTGGAGTCTATTAAACTAGCTCATTAAAAAGATCAATCTGTTTCTGTAATAACACTGGGAACCATCAGTCACTGCAAGAGAGGAAAACTGACACCTGAGGAGACAACACATTTTGGTAATTTGTTCATGACATGTCATGAACAAAGTGTTCGCTGTATTTTGTTTACAAGTTTTGGAGTTTACATTCTACTGTAGTAAAGCAAAGGAACTTGGAGCACAATGAGTTTTTATTTTGGTGAATGAATGCTTAATTATAAATCACACGATTTAAAGTACATTGACAACAAAAAACTTTGTGCTAATTACTCATCCTTTGGGCTTGCTGGAAAGGGCTGATGGGATATGAGCATGTCGTATAGTGACTCTGCATTTAGGACAGCTGCCTACAGAGTGGATATAGGATAACAAAAAATTCTGTTAAAATAGCATTATTTTGAGTGAGAAGAAAAAAAACCGGCCATGATCATGTTGTGACTTTAGAAAGTGCTGCTGTGGTTGCAGTACACTTGGAACCCATGACAAGAAATACATGTGGAAGGTACCTGGGCAGAAAGATCAACTTTGATAATGCTTTAATACTTACTAAATTAGGTAAATCTTATTTGAAGAGGCTTCTCAATATTTCACCTCAGTAAGGTGAAGGATGCTCACAGCTCTCAAGTCTGTGCTCCTTGTATGCCATGTGTAATTATGTGGAATTTTAAAAGAATTTTTGCAATATGAAGTGTTAGCAAGGAAGAAAAGTAATCTTTCTTGTAACACAGTATTATAAACAGCTACTTTATTCTAGCAAAGCATTTTCAATTGTTTGGTTTGTCAAACCTTTATTGGGGGAAGTCAGTTTAAATCAAAGCATCTTGCACAGTAGTGGATGAACGGTTTTGTCTCATTCTTGTAAGCTGACTTTAGTGTTCTTTGAGATTCGTGTAATACCCTTGATCAGGTGAAAGCTAATTTTCTAGCCAAGGCAGTTTTGCATGGTCAGATTTTCTACCCAGGAAATTATCCATAAATTACAATAATTTAAAACTGAGATCACAACCTACAAACCACATACATTCTATTAAATGGTTATGGGCTAAAAAGTAGTGTCTATTCTGCTATATTTAATCTGAGTAAATCGTGGCTTCAAGTAAAATGACCCCTCGTGTGTTTATAGCTGAAGGAGTCCATCTTTGTCATATTGCCAATTTTCTAAACAACAGTGTTGATATGTAGACACATCAAGGAAAATGTGGCCAACATGAGAAAGAAAAAAAGTGTCAGTTATGTTTCCTATACATTCACTGTTATTTCCTCTCTACAGCTTGTGGTTACTTTGTAAATTCAGATGAAAGCAGGTTAACATTGTGATGATGTTATATTTGGAACTACTGTTCTCATGGGTGTGCCAGTTACTGGGAAACAGGAGTGCTTCCTCAGGCACCTGAGAAAATGCTGTTGCCCCAAGGGGGTGAGACCTGAAAGTATGAGTAGGACTGAGATCAGAAGTAGACTGATTTCAGTCAAATTCAGAACATCTGAATTAAGGCACTCTTCATACTTTGTCTTTAATCACTATATTTAGTATATTCAGATGTAGTAAGTTTGGCAGTGATTCCTGTTCTTATGAGGTTTTCTAAGTTGTTACCTTTTATATATATTTTTATGTGATCAGAAACATTAAATGAGTTTATGTACAGTCTCATTCTGATATTCTGGTGAGCCGTTCATTTGATCAGTGCAGAAAATATTACAACAAATTGTAGAATTAAATTTTTAGACCTAGAAAAGACATGACAGCCATTACCCAGCATAATAACAAAACCATCATTTCAGCAAATACATTTTCAACAGTCATATTAGTTTCTATGTTTGTCAGAGCTCACTTGGTGTGCTGGTGTGTTTTCCAAGCTAAAGCAGCGCATTCCAGTTAAGGTAATTAAGTACAAAGCATTCTTAAAAACCACAGAAATACCTGTACATTAAGGTGCAAATATATACATTTGTATGAAAATACATATGATTTTAACATCAAGCTGTAGTGCAGAAAAGGAAAACTGGATTCCCACTTTTATGCCTTCACAAAAGTCAATAAGTTATTTAATTGTTTGCTGTTTCTGACTTTTACCCATCTAAGTTAGAGATCATTCTAACTGTAGTGCTAAAGGACTTAGGTGAATTATTAGTTTGCCTTGTACAGACAGGAAACTCCACTTTTTTTGCTTTCACGGTATTTTGACAACTGTATGATTGGCATATTGAGTTTGAGTAAATACGTGCAAAGAAAACACACACCAGCAACTAAATACAAACTTGTCTTGATGAGCTGTCAGAAACTATTGGGAGTTATTGCAAGCAGTTACATCATGCCAAAAATAATAAAAAAATATATGATGGACCTCAGGTTTTCTTGGTTAGGAGTTTTCACAGCCATGCTGCATTTCTTTTGGAACAAGGTACATGCTCCACTTTAGCAAAGTATGTCTTTTATATCTGCCCACAATTAGAATAGATGTCCTACTGTGCTGGTGAAAGATTCTTCCCTTTTTGCCAAGTTACAATTTAGTAAAATATATATACCTGCAGCTTCTCTGGCATTAGTAATTTTGGTGAGGTCTCTGAGAAATTGCTTCACTCATTCTGAAAACAATGCAGCCCATCTATTAATTTCCTGCTGCTAAGTTAGAAGAACTTAGTCTGATTCTGTCTCTCAGAGGATATTGACAATGACTTGGTTTCATGCTTCCTCTCATTGGCAGTAAATGAGAACCTGTTGAGGGGAGACAATTATTACACAGTGTTTCCTCACAGTCCCTCAAGGGTGGTTGATTGGCTTTCTGGGGGAAGGTTTGTTGTAGAGCAGTTCGTTTCAACAGGCAAACAAGAAAATTAGCTCAAATTTACCTTTCTGTCCAAGTGTCAAAAAATTGCGTTATTACTAGGAATTATGCATTATACCATTCATTTCTTCCAGAGGATAAAAAAGCAGCTTAATAAAGATTTTTGGAGGGAGGAATGAAACTTCCATTTGCAATATTTGTATCTAATAAACTTTCTGATCAAAGGTAATATTTTGTAGATTTTCTTTGTTCACATGGTTAAAGAAAAAACCAAACATATTTCAGTGAAATGAAACAAGGGTTTTTGTTTTTTGGGGTTTATTTGTTTGTTTGCTTGGGGTTTTTTGTGGGTTTTTTAAAAAATTATTTTAATGGAGGATTAGTTCAGGGTGAGTTCAAGATTATCAGGCAGAGGTGTCAAGAAGAGATTTCTTTGGAAACAGCTAATTATTAATTGAATTAAAGAGTAACTGGAATATAAAAAAGTGTGTCCTTCTCCTCAGTAGCTCTTCCAAGTTGCCTGAGCATAAAACCCTTGTCTAAGAGTAATGGAGTAGGAAATCCTGAACATCACTGAGGACTTAAGCCTAACCACATCTTCCTGCAAAATTAATGACAGTCACAGCACCTTTGACTGGAATAGCCCAGATGGTGCAAAAATCTCTGAAGGATGCATTTCTCATCATTTAGAGTCAATTTTTCCCCAAAGTCTGTTACACTGATCTTGATGGAAGCTCATGGCATGCTGAGCTTCAACACACTGACATGCACTGCTAGACTTTCTGGTATTCTATAAAAAAAAAGGCATTTCTTGATTTGCGTATTTCTCCTAATCACTATAAACTATAGCACTACTGAAAATAGGAATTTTTTGGTCTATAGCTTCATGTATCAGTTGATGGCTTCACCTCTGCGTTTGCATGTGTATCACCCCATCAGTGTGATCTTAGCTTGCTCTCCAGGCCCTCATTAACTGGCTCCATCAGAAGGCTCACCCTGCTAGTATTTCTCAAGTCACAGGGGTGGTTAGACAAGGTGAATGAGTCCTTTGTATGTTTCGAATCTGCAGTGTTATGAAATGTTCTGCAACACCACACATGTGGAGGAAAGTGAAAGAATAGCCTTTAGTTCCTGAAGCTGCATGTGTAGGTGGGGGGATGCATGTTCCCAAGCTCTGTTAACTAAGTGAATTAAAGTTCCTTTGCTTTGTTTTTCAGAACCAAAGAAAATGGCTTTGACAGAGAGCCTTTGCACTCAGAGCATCCAAGCAAGCGGCCCTGCACTATTAGCCCAGGCCAGCGGTACAGTCCAAATAATGGCTTATCTTATCAGCCCAATGGTCTGCCTCATCCCACCCCACCTCCACCTCAGCATTATCGTTTGGATGATATGGCCATTGCCCACCACTACAGGGACTCATACAGACACCCCAATCACAGGGACCTCAGGGACAGAAACAGACCTATGGGTAAGGCACGTTGATTTTCTGCATTGTTTTTTCAGGTTTCTGTTTCCCTTGTGACTCTGTTTTGTGAACTGGACCTTTTTACCTGCTGTTCAGATATAGCCTTTATGGCTGTTTGTCCATCCAGCTGTTTCTGATGGCATTATTGCAGATCTGTATTTGTAAAAGTGGATTTAATTTTGTCTCTATGTAAGAGGGTCAGAAGCAGGAGGAACCTATGTTTTCAAAGGTGCATGGGTGACATGGACACTCAGGTGTATGGCTTTTATTTTTATTCTAATGTCAGATTTGTGATGATGGCAACATCCATATAGCTTGATTTCAGCTTAGAGCAGAAGAAAGTTGTTATCTTTCAGAGAAGTGTTGTGTGTGTGACATCTCCAGAGCATGGGGATCTCTGCAGAGGACGTGAACAGCAGAAACACCAGCCACACCCTGTGCAGCATGGTTTGGTTTAATGCGATGCCTGATGCTCTTGGATTTTGATTCACATCTGCACTTACTGTTCTTCCTTGTTTTAAGCAAATCTTGAGTAAAAGAGGAACACTTACAAGTATTCAGCATCTGTACAGAGGAGGCTAAACAAAGAACAAGTGTTGGTTCCCCTTGAGTGTTGATAATAAATATTGGCTTGGTTGTATCATGTTGTCAGCTGCTCTGATATATGTGCTACATTTTAACCACATGTTGTTTAAACATCTGTGAAGGGACAAACCCTTAATGATGACATGGTAGTAATTACTGTATTTAGTGAAATAACACTGAGTTTATGCAATATTTTTTTCAACTCTCTGAAGTACAGCTAGTATTATATGCACTGAGTTACCAAATAATTGATAATTGCCTTGCTGACTTCAAGTAGTGCAAATGAAAAATTATATATTGTATTATGTTATACTTATGTGTATTATAATTGTACATAGTCAGAAAGAGCTGTGTCAATTTTTGAAAGGTCATCTTGCAGCCTATAGAACTTACAGAATTGAAGACATTAAATCGAGCAAAACAGTAGCATCTTGTATGGGAAAAAGTACTAAAGAGCACTTAGAGCAAAGTTTTAAAAAGCCTTTTTTTTTTTTTTTTTTGTGGAGGCATTCCTGATGCTAGAACAGGTAATATATGATTGGTTTGTCTATAGTCTCTTTTTTCTTCTGCTTTTTTTTCCCCCATAGAGGACTTCCAACATTGTAAACATAAATTGCTCCTCTTTGACAGGGTTGCATGGCACGCGTCAAGAAGAAATGATTGATCACAGGCTGACAGACAGAGAATGGGCAGAAGAGTGGAAACATCTTGACCATGTAAGGGCTAAATATCCATTTATGTATAATTGTCTGAACAGAGGCCTTCTAAGATAGGAATTTAAAATTTTTATTTTAAAACCTATCTGCATTCTAGGACAAGTTTTGAAAGCTTCACTGATTAAATCAGAGGGCTTGATGTTCTCCATTAGATAGTTCATACCAGGCCTTGCTGATAAGTGTCTCCTGCATTATCTTAATTATTACAGTCTGCCAAAAGAGGAATGGACTTTCTCTATAAATGCTGGATCAGAGGCATGGATTTGTTTCTGTATTTATTAGGTCTTGTAAAATTTGTAGGCATTAGTTCTGGACTACATCTTGTGTCCTCTGAGGTGCCATGTAATACTAGTGGTAGGGCTACAGCCTGTTCAGTTGTTTTTCCCTTGTCTTTGCTCTTTCTTCTGTAAGTCCCTATCTGTGTAGTTTAGGATCACCAGTTAAAAAGAAAGTGATTGTCATTCTTAAGACAAGTCTAGAATTTTTCAGCTATAGTTGAGGTTAACGGAGAGGGACTCCTTTGTTATTAAAACTTATGCACTCAGTATATTTTCTTTATTATTATGTCATTCTGTGAATAAAAAGTTCTTCTTTGTTTCTGTGCTCCATCTGCTGCTGTGAATAGTTGTTGAACTGTATAATGGACATGGTGGAAAAAACTAGGCGATCTCTCACTGTCCTACGGCGATGTCAAGAAGCAGACCGTGAGGAGCTGAATTACTGGATACGGCGGTACAGTGATGCAGAGGATTTAAAAAAAGGTGGAAACAGCAGCAGTAGTCATTCCAGACAGCAGAGTCCAGTGAATCCAGATCCAGTTTCATTAGGTACAGTATCCTCATTGAAAATAGTTTTCTCTTTAAGCTCAGCTAAGTGATAGATGACGTTTGCATTTGTTCTTCTGATTCTTCTATTATAGTGATTATTCCTCTCTGCTGACTACCCAGTTATCTCTTATGCCCAAACAATGGTGTTTCTGGGTGGAATGGCTTGAGGTTTTTTGGATGATGGTCATTTTGGTAATTTGCTTTATATTCAGCAGAGTCTGAGAGGGTTGGGTGGAAGGACAGACTGTCATGTAGGGGTGGCAGGGGTGGCAGAACAGTGAGATGTAGGCTGATTCTCTGTTCCTTCTGACTCCTTCTCTTGCCCAGCTGTTTAAAAAAATCTGTAGGTGCTTCTGGATTGTTTGCAATTTGAAACAGAGGGCTTCCACCTTCTTAAATCAAATGACATAACTTGGAAGTTGTCTGTGGAAAGAAATGGAGTTATAAAGATATAGGCACTTCTTAGGCATTCTTGGTTTCTGTGTAAGAAAGGAACAAGATCTGAGATGCTCAGAGTCATGCATGCACAATCCTCCTAGGTCTGTGTCCATCACTTTAGCTTGTGCCAGGACTGCTTGTTGTGTAGTTCCATGGTGCTGTGCAGGCCTTGACTCAAGCTGCAGAGCTTGAGCTGGGTGGGCTGTAGCCACCTTACAAAGACCAGACCAAGCATCTGGGCTCTCACCCCTGCAGACCTTCACAGTCACTCTCACATGGTGCCTCGCACTAAGAGGACTATGCTCCATAAAAACAAGCTTTTACTTTGGGGGCTTTCTGTAAGTTACTGGTATTTTGGCCTTTTTCTACTCCGTCTCCTCACTTTCATGGCAGATATGGTAAAGAAACATCTTGGTGATACCTTTTTTATTGTTGCTGTTTTGAAGACAACAGCAGACTATGCTTGTTTGTCTAATACTGTCTTAGAAAAAAAAATCTATATCCAATGCCATCTACTCAAAATCATCATAAACTGTGCTCATTAGTAGAATTGCATATGTGTGTTATTTTGCAGCTAGATTTTAACTGTGGCTTTTTTTTTTTTTTTTTTTTTGCCTTTAAGAATAACTTACTAAGTCAAAAATCTGTTTAATTGCAAATAGAAAAACAGTGAAACAAATATAATCCCCTGTCCATAATTCTCTTGGTAAATTTCTAGAGTTATTACTGTAATATTTAGTACTTCTTGATAACAAACAAATCTTTTTTGTGGATGTGTGTCTTAAATTACCTGAATCAATAGCTCTATAAATGTGCTCTGATCAGTGGAAGGGAAGGGTTATGGAAATGCTTCCATAGCTCGCTAATAAGTCTAGTCCCTAGAGGAGCCCTTCTCAGAAAGTATTCAGGTAATGGCTTGTATGATCAGTGCTAAATGTAATGTAAAGAAAGACTCATAAATACAGCATCTGAAACATCTGGAACTTCAGGAAGAGCACTTATGAATAGAACAGAAGCAGTAGCTCATACATATCTAGTAAAGCTGTGATGCAAGAGACAGGCCATGGGACTTGTGTAGTTAGTAGGTAAAAAAAAAGAAAGGTAACTTGAGTGTTTATATTTCCCCAAGGAAACTGGAACTCATGACATTCATCAGAACTTTGTAGATAATATTGCAATCCAAGAAAACTAGTCATCACCACAACAACAGGTACATAAGATAAAATGAACTCAAGCATACAGTTAGATCCCTATATTAGCATTTGTTTGCGTATTTGTCAAGATGGATTCTTGGAAAAAGTGAAGTCTTCTGGCTTAAAAGATAATTATACAGCACAGCCTTTGGCATTGGACACATCAGTCAGCTCTGCAGTAGTATGGGTACAAATGAACTGGTTGGAGTGAGTCCATTCAATTTTAACACGTCCATTTTGGTTATTTGGTTGAAAAAATACTTCTGAGACTCACAAACACAAACGTGGATTGCTTCAGTGATGTAGCATCCATGTCAGTTGTAAATATTTGTAAGAAGTGCTTTTATGTCTGACATGACAGGGAGAAAATACTTTGGAGTGTATGGAAAGCTAATCCATATATTTCCTCAAATCTGGTAGTAATCTAGTTAACAAAATGAAAACCCCTAATATTCAGAGGTATAATGAAACCAAAGAAGTGTCTGTGAGCCTTGAGATGCTTTAGGGTTTTTTATTTTAGTTTTGAAGTGCGGAAAAAGGGATTGAAAAATTCCTCCAATATTTTAATTAAAGTACTATTTAAATACTGGGGGTTTTGCTACAGAGATTCTGAATGTCAGTGATTTCCCTTTGTACTTTTTTGTTGGTGGTTTTTTTTTTTCCCCCAACAAGGTAATCCACCCTTTAAATCCATCTTGTCATCTCCACTAGCAAGGGAAGAAAAAAGGGGCCATATGTCTGCATTATTTGTGCCTTTGTTTCTTTTTCTTTACGATTCAAATATCATCACTGAAGTGATGATATGCCACAGTCTTCATAAATAGGTCTTGCTGAAAAACTCTGATAATTTGGATAGCTGGAGTTGAAAAATTATTGGAAGAAAATTCTGGTTGTCATTTTGAACCAGTAGACCTTATTTCCTGACAAAGATTTTTGTACTTCTTTTAATTCTGTAAATCATGTTGAGCCTGGAAGTTTGCAGTATCTGATCAATATTTTTCTGTTAATATTTTTAAATTAAAAAATTAAATTAAATACTTGATTACTCATTTTAATGCAATGTAATCCAATACACACATTAGCCAGCTACAACAGTTGCAATGGTTACAACGGTTACAACAGTTGCAAGGGTTACAAACTGCCATTATTCACCAAGAATGTGCTGAAGGTAAGAGGGTCTATTCTTTTCAGTCTGAATAATACATGTTTATGAAAGTCTAAAAATGACTCAGACTTTATATATATTCACTTGATTAACTGTGATGGTCTATGAAGTGAATAATACATCATCCGACTCCTCCATTTCTGCTGAAGAATTTCAGTACTACATACTGCAACAGGACTGCAACTTTCATCCTAATAGTGAATAATTACCCATATCAGACACTGTATACTGAAGTACACACAGTGGGATAAATTAAAGATGAGGGTTCTTCAGCATCATGGGTTATAAACAAGATCTATAACCATACTGAGTGCAGCTGTGGCTCTAGATAAGTGGAGCAAGCACACATCAGAAGGTCTGCAGCAGTGTTGATATTTTGTGTCTGTTGAATTTATCTGAATAGAAATCTTACAAAACAGAGTTTGAAATCTCCAACTGAAGAGTGCCAATACCTGCAGGATTTGCCTCAGGAAACCGGGATTCTCAGAAGTGTATGAATTTGTCAAAAACACATAGGTTAGCCATTTCTTAATACATTTTTGAATGTTAACCCTTTAAGACCCTTTTTATTTTTCCTAAAGCTGTTCACCATCATGTTTTCAGTGTTAGCCAGAGCATTCCTGCCAAGACATGTCAGTTAGTTCATGCTGTGATTATAAACCTGTTCCTTTGCCATTTGCAGATAATCAGCATTGCTATGATATGCATGATATTCTCAACATGAGCACACTGTAATGCTGTGAATACCACAGTAACATTTATAACTTGTAATTCTAGAATGTAAAGCCTGTGTGATACTGGTCACAGATGACATTAAGTATTGCTCTTAATCCACTCACTGCATGGGAGGTTTGGGCTAGATTGTGGCTGATTGAACTGCATGCTGTTAGGTAGGGCTCCAGCTGCAGACACATTGCATGTGTGTGTTCTCAGTGCTCAGTTCTGACATAGCCTCTGCTAGAGGATGGTTCAGTAATACACTACCTATGTGGCTTTTCATTTATTACTCTTTACAATAAGAATACAATGAGAACACAACATATTTTTAACACAATTTTGAGGGGTGTTGCAATAGCCACAAAAATGTATTAGAGGGCAAAGAAGGGCAAAGATGTATTTAAAAACACTGGGAACGCTTGTCCCCCAACCAGGTTTGCAAGGCAGTCTCATTCAGTATTACCCACCTTCAGGTCTCTATATTTCATTATGTGGAACTGCCACACTTTTGAACTTGACTTTACAAACAAGATAGTGAATATTTTATATTTGTTGCTCTGAGAAATCTTTTTTGTTTGTTTTCTGTGTCTCACTAATGGTGTTACATTTATTGTGGGATAGAATGATGCAGAACTTGCATATGAAATAGGGAAACCACATAAATACATAAAAAGGCATATATATTTAATTTGTTCAGGGCTGCTTATATCTAGTTTTTATTATTTTTGAGCCTTAATATTCTATTATTATCACTGCCAGTACTTTCATAAGTGAGGTAAATTCTAAAAGATCATCAAGACATTAGCTATTCATCTCCATTTCTTAATACTTTGTTTTATAGATTTGCATGTCACTGTCCGGTGATAAAAAACCTCAGTTCTTTTGTTTTGCCAGCTTACCTTCTGTCCTTCTTTCCAAATATGAATTAGACTTTTTGAGATTATTGAACATTTCTTTTCCTTCTTAGTCTTTCTATTCTGTTTTCTTGGGTTTCAGCCTAATTATCACATGAGTTCATATAATTTATTTGGTCCTAGCCTTTCATCTCAGTTTCACTTTGCAGATCCATATTTATGGCTGCTCTTACAACTTTCCATGTCCCTGCACATTACTCTCTTTCAGCACCTTTTCTCTTTATCTTAAAGCCTCCAAAAATTTAATTTGAATGTGAGAGCTGAAAACAATTGCAAGTTTTTGTATTTTCTTCATGTGTATTCTTCTGTCCCAATCCAACAACTTTCTTACCATTTCACAAATTTATTTCAGATTAAAATGCAACATTTAAATTCCCTTTTTGATATCAAAAGTCTCATTTGTTTTTATCTCATTTAAGCACTTACAAACAAGTACAGATTATTCTCATATATGTGCTTTTTATTTTCCTTGTTCATCTTTTTCCTTTGGTTCGGTAGGAACTGGACTAATTACCAACACATGCTTTCATGCTTTGCCATGAATTTCAAGTAAATTCAGTAGTGTACATACTGTTGTTCTGCATAATGATATTGTTACATTTTCACCATTAACAAACCTTAGTTATTATGTCTGACATGTAAAGTCTTTTCCAATATCCTTTTCTGAATGATCTGCCTTGTCACTTAGGATTTTTCTAAATGTTGTCTGATTTCAATCCATTTCCTTCCAGGCAGCATTTACTTTGACTTCTAGGTGCTGCAGTTAGTTATTTAATATTTTCTGTTGTCCTCATTATGGCTTTTTGCAGTTGCTTTTACATTTAGTATTTCAGGGACTTCACTCAGTTGTGTTAATCTTGGTTTGATTTTGCTAGGTGTCCAAGTTTAGATCTTTTGTGCTTCTGTTTTAATGAACAATTTTTATGATTCTTAAGCTGAAGGACTCCTTACTTTAAAAACACTTAATATGTAAGATTTATATCCTCTGATTTTCTGCAGTTTAGCCTTAGAAAGAAGATTGTTTTCACGGGCTCATCACCACTGACTAAACAATAGCCATGTTACTAACATTTTTCTGGCTAGGAAAATGTGGTTTTTATTATCTTCATAAGTGCTTCTTGTCTTTTTTGTGTACCATTCCAAACTATGGGAAAGTCTCTCATAAGCTCTTGATTTAAGTCTTCTTGCAGAGGATCTCATTCCTCATGTAAATAATTTGTGGTTGGAATAAGAGCTTGATTGATGTTTATGTTTTGGAAATTTTAACAATTAGCTGGAAATCTGGTCATTTATGTCATTGAATTCCATTTTTGGAAAGTCATGTGTACCAAAAAATCAGTTCCACATCTCTCTGTCCTTTTTCTTTCTTTTCTTTTTTTTTTTTTTGCTTCCCCCTAAACTAAGAGCCATAGACTTAAATCAAGGTTATGCTCCCCTTGCCCTGGATGGTACCTTAAATAGCCAACAGGAAAACTCAGTACAAAGACATGAATGTAACAACCCCCTTGTTTTGCCACATTTGGAGTCTGGTTGCGTCTTTTCCTGCAGGTATTCCATGAAGAACAAACAAGAGTGGTTTTTTACCTTTATTTTTCTAGAGCTGTCAAACAGTATTTTCTGCTGTTGCCTCTGTCCCCCTAACTGAACTGGCACTGGGCCTGTAAGTCTAAAAGCCTTTAAGGGGTGAAAACTGTACACAAGGCTATTTGTCATCTCCAGAATCATGCAAGCCAAGCCATACTGAGAATTTTCCTATTTTTGGTACCAGCTCTGAAATCCTCTATTGAGTTGATTAAACCAATATAAATAGCTGTTTTACAAAATCTACACACACACATACAGTCTTATTATTTTGTGCTTGGGAGGTGTGAAAGTCTGCCGACAAAAATCTATTTTGAATTGTTGCCCCATTCTTCAGTGACAAACAGAAGAGCTGGATAAATCCACTCAGCTGCCTGTCAGATGGGAAGGTGCACTCCCGGTCACTGTCTGCAGATTCTCATGCTGGAAACTGCATCTGTGAACCAGTGCACAGGGATTGGGATTCCCTAGTCTCTGTTGAAAAGCCCATCATTTCCACCTTTGTTAGCTGCCTGCATTATTGTGATCTTTTAAAAGCATTTATGTGGTCTACTGTATGTAAACAGTACTGTATGGATATATGTAGTGGTGTAAGAAATTATTTGCAAAACCTGATGTTTCAACCTCTTTCTTAAAAATACTGCCTTTTGACCTAGTTAGTGAACAAAAGCTCATAAGATGCAAAAATGAGCACATTAAGTCAAAATTAGTATTCAAAGAATGGCAGGTATACTCTTGTTGTATTTCAAGCTCAGACATCAAACAGGTTATTGATTTTTAGCAGCATCTCCAAAAACCTGTCTGTAGTGTAACAAATCAAGTTTTTTTATTCAGGCAATTGAATTCTGACACACTGATAATAGCAATAATGGCAGTGAACTTAGTTTTATGTGTTTGGTTAGGTTTTTTTTAATTTTGTCCTCTATTACTTTGAATAATATTAATCAATTTTTAAATTGTATTTGAAAGGAGCAATTTCAATTTCATCTCCCAAAGATCTGTGTGCTAAATTTCAGGACAAAGTGAATTTTCTTTTAGTGTTGTCTGATCTCAGGTCTTTGAAGTCCCTGTGGAAGGGATCTTGCTGATTTCAGAACTCTTAGGCCCAGGCTAAAGGTTAAACCTTCTTTAAAAAAAAAGAGAAGAAGGTGAAAGAGCTGTCAAAATGTGATTGAAATATGTGGGTGAATTACGAGCTTCAGCTCCAGTGAGGTTGTTTGGCAGCGTGTATTTAGGGGCTTAACCTAAAGTTCAAGGTTCTGTTTTTCAAACTCTTGTGGCTACAATTGCCAACATGGGCTCAGATATAGGAAAGCATAGCTCTGAACTTGGAGAAACACCCCTTTGCTTTTCTGTGGACAACTTATTTGATCACTGGAATGACATCTTGACTTTTATCTGCACTCATCAGTACTCTATTTTGCACAGAGCAGAAGTGCCAAACCTGCACTGTTGGCCTCTTTCTTTTTCCTTTTCATAAATACAATGAGAAAGGACAAAGCATGTTACTCCTTCAGTTTGTCTCACAAAGCCTCCCTTAAAAGTGTGGATACTGTCATACAGAGTTGACTCAAAACGCTGTAAAATAAAAATAAGACGAGCATCTTAACTTGGCTTAAGATGAGACATTCAAGTCATAAGCATTGATCTGGTCTAAGTGACATTCATGAGCTACAGCCATGGCATCCTTTTTGTTTTGAGGAGAGAAAAGCTTCACTTGTTTTTTGTCTGAGCTGTAATTAAAGAGAAAAGGTACTTTTCTCTAAGCCTTGTTCTCAAGAAACCAGCATTGCTTATGATGCTCTTTCTTTTTCCCTCTTCACCCCCTCCTCCTGCAGAATCTCATCGGGAATTCCTTCACAGGCCTGCATCTGGATACGTGCCAGAGGAGATCTGGAAGAAAGCTGGTAAGAATTGTTTAAAAACACCAGCTTAGTCGTCTGGCAGCTGTGTGCAGTTGTTAATGCACTGATGGGAGGAATTGGAAGGCGGGGGAAGGGCTTACTAGTAACAAGAAGAAATTTTGTTTAATAATCTTATACTGGAACTGATTGGGACATTAAATAATTTTATAATAGAAGCATCTGCTGCTATAGTTGCAGGAATATCAGTACTTCCAATATGGATCCCTATTTTCAGGGCTTCTAATGGTTTCAGGCTGAAACTTGATATGTTAAAAGTTTGTCTGTTAGCAATTTAAAAAAAAGAGGTTATGTGGGTGGTTTTATTTAAGCTTCAGGGTTCTTACCTAGTTAAGGTAAGAATTCCCAAAGGAGCAGAAAAAACCCAAGTACACCTGTTAAAAAAAAGACTTCAACTATGCAAAGTAACCATTCTTAATTTAAAAAAGATTTTGTGCCTGTCAGCCCCCAGTGAAGCCCGTGCTCATAAACCTGCAGAGTGTGCAATGAAGTCAGCAAGTTCGCATCTCTGCAGCTGCTCTGGCTTTTTGCAGGGCACTGACAGCATCTGCCTGTGCCTGGAAAGCACCCTGGGCAGACGTTGTGGTTGTGCAAAGTTTTCTTAACACTGAAACTCTGCCTGAGCACAGGAGTTTCCTGGCAGGGATCCCACTCTGGTGCTGGAGCTAAACCTTTGCTCTTTTGACACTGACATCAGAGCTTCCTTGTTTTCAGAGGAGCCAGGAGGCAGCTCTTGAACTCCATGGAGATAGTTGAGGAGCTATTTATACACCCAAACACACCCCCCTGCTTTTGAACACCTGTATAACCATGAAGTCTGCAGCAGCTGTCTGAGCAGCAGTTAATGATTAAATGGCAAATATGCAGCAGTGTTGATGCTTTCTGATCAAATTCCTGCAAATGCTTGCTGCTTTGCAGTGTATTTTAAACTAGATACACAGCATACATGTAAAAATGTTATGCTGTTATCTTGTTGCATCAGACAAGAATTTATGTTTTGTGTGTAATGTGGGTTTATCCTATAAAGTCTACATTTGTCAATATGTTAATGTTTTTAGAGCTATTGCATTTTCTATGAAAAATAGTAAAACACTGTACATGATCTTGGTTTTGTCCAGGGAAAGTGTAGCCTTTGTAACTGAATGCCCAAGAATATTGCCATATTTATGTTTGCATTTTAAATGAAAAAAATTAAAAAAAAAAATGCAGTTCCAGGAAATCTCAGTAAGAGAAGCATTATTCTATTGAATTTCAAAAACTTCAGTTTTGGAACTCTCTTGAAAAATCTGATGTCATTTGGCATGAGGTTATTTATGACTCATGGATTCAATACAATAAAAGAAAATAGTTTCTTCATAATTAATACAGGCTTGTTGAAGCTTTTGGCTTGAGTTATGAAATTGGATGTGCATTCGCACTGCATGTATTCACAAATGTTAGTGTACAGGACCTGTGACATCATCTTGTATCATCTATTGTCATCAGTCCATTTGAAACAAAGCTTTTCCTTTGGTGCCATTTCCAGTCTCTTATTTTCAGGCTGATTTGGTTTAAATCAAGTGATCATGCCTGTGAATTGGAGAATAAAAGAAGTATGACTCTGCAGGATGCATACCTGTATCTGTTACTAAGTTTAGTCAAACAAACATCAGAAAGCATACTGCTTTCATAAATCATGGTCCTGCATTTTTAGGAGGGTGGTCTGAAACTGGAGGTATCCACAGATTCATGATGAAGGCAGTAAAGGTGCAATTCAGCTCTGTGAGAATAGGCCTCTGATGCTGTTTGAGATACCCCATAGTTTCCTGGTCGGGCAGCAACTCCCAGTCAAGAAGACTACAGATCCCTCACAGGTTATTTCTTTTTGTTCAGTGTGGATCTCTTTGTGTGTTTAATGTCTGTAAAGACAAATGTGCAGAGAGCTGAATCAACTATGAAATTCTGTTTGGAATGCTAAATCCATTACACTAAAAGAATGTGGCATAAAAACAGTTAATAAACAAACTGAAAAGCATGTGGAGAAGGGATTCACGTTAAGCTTTTGGAGATTGGCAGACTTCAGTGTAAGTCTTAACTAATACTAAGTTAGGCATGTGCTTTTGTGTTTGCTGGAGCAAGGATATATTATGCAGTACCTCATGAGTTAAAGCCATGTAAGCCCACTTCAGTTTCATACACCAGTAGAAAGCAGTCATCAGTGCCCCTATTCACCTCATTGATTTATTAATATGGGGATGAAGAGTCCAAGAAAAGTTCTTGTTGTTCCTCAGTAGTCAAGAGGGAGGGAGGCAGTTAATGAGGATCACCCAGATCACAGGTTAGATGACTTGCTCTCTGGGAGTACATACTTCCCTTTGTTGAAACAGAGAGGGTCACAGGCTGCTGCAATAGCTTTTTCTGTGTCATAGAAACTGTCTTCCAGCCATCCCTGTCACTTAGCCAGGCCCAATGTCCATGGCAGTCCAGCTGAAAGCTCTGGAGTTACAGAAGAGGAATGAAATGACCATCCTTTGTCTTAAAAAGACAGTAAGGGTCCTGCATATTGTGCAGAGTAGTCCTGAGACAGATGATGCATTTTGGGATCTGATTCTGAGATAACTCTTTGTCAGCACCTGCCAATAGCCACCCTTGCAGGGTCAGCCTGAGAGTGAGATGATCCAAAATGTTGTGGTGGCACAGGTGTGCACATCTGCCTACCACCTTTCTTTTCTCACCATGTGAACAAATGTGTCAATGGTGTCAGGGAGGTGACCAGGAGCTGGCTGGTGATTTACCATTTTGTGTGAAAAATAAGTATCTCTCTTAAGTCTTCACCAAGGACTTCAGACCATGCTGGGTAGTGCCTATTCCACATAAGCTCTTTGCTTCCTGGAGCTTCTCTTGTTGTTAATGCTGCCAAGGGAAGGAAGATTTCAGTTGCACTCCTAAAATGACAGTGAATTTGTGCCAAGAATGCCTAGCATTTCTGAGGAGGCAGATGATGCAGGTACATGCATCTTAGATACTTGATTTTAAAAGCCTCCAGATTTCTGCTTTCTGATAGGGAGCGTAGGGAAAGGAAGGGTGCTGGTATCATTCTTGGTCTTCATAGCTCAGCATTGTCAAGGCAAATAAAAATCTCCTTTGCCATCACCCATATCACAAACATATCTTAAACTATGAAGCTTGCGTTCTATTTCCATAAAATATCAGTAGTATTGAGTTTGGGAAGTTGTGAAGAAGGTCAATGATACATAATTTTGTCTGATTATTTAGGTGTTCATGAGTGTGTAATATATTGAAATAATGATGGTGCATTGTGACCCAACATATTTTAACTTACTTATTTTCACGCTTTGGATAGCACAGCACAAATTCTATCATCAAAGTTAATGGAAACATTAAAATCCAATCCATAGTTTAAGCCAGCCAAAAAGTATTAGGCATAATGGCCTTATAAGAACTTTCAGGCATCTTCATGCTCTTAGAAGTGTTGCAAACAACTTATGCAATATAGAAGATATAGTTTTCAATTTCTATATTTGGACTGGAAATAAATAGATTATCTGGGATGGAAAACTACAATTAGAAGTCCATGTAAAAATGTTGAAGCATTTTGCTTCTGTTTAATATAAGAAACTGGCATTTCTAACCACTGCAAACACCTAGCTGTAAAACTAAACTTATATAACAAAAGTGCATCATGTAATACAAAGATCATTTCTATTAGTAGCAAATAACAGCAAGAATAGAGATTTTCTTAAAGAAATCTGCTTTGTCGGTAACTGCAGTTCATAGACATGCAACGCCTGTATTTAAGTTGCCTCATTTTTCTGAAAATGGTAATAAAATTACATCTGTATGTTTGCCTGTGTATAGTTCTTTCTCGTGATCAGTGAATGGTTACAGTTGGTAATAAATATTCAAGCACCTTGCAAATGTCCTACCAATTCCCTTTGCTGATCTGTGTGTGCCTGTGGGACTAGAATAGGAATGCATAATTTAAATATAAATTGCCTGATTTGCATATACAATTAGAGTAGCTGTGGCTTTGATCGTAAGCAAAAATTATTGTCCTGTATTGCCACTTAGATAGAATTTTAATTCACCTTGAATATTCAAAGTAAATTAAGCCTTGGCTGTATGGTTGAAGGGTATGATTTTTTCCTCTCCTGAGGCTTTCCCCTAAACAACATTTATGGTAGGGTAATATAAGGGCATATTTTCAGCCTCATAAAAATAAGGCATAAGTTTTATCTCTAAATCCCTCCCCACCCCCTTGAAAACTTCACTTGAAACATCTCTTGCAGATATGCACACATGTAACATGCACACATACTCCTCAAGAGAGCTCTTCTTTGATTTTAACT
The DNA here is from genome assembly GCF_029582105.1 of Oenanthe melanoleuca. Classification (NCBI taxonomy): domain Eukaryota; kingdom Metazoa; phylum Chordata; class Aves; order Passeriformes; family Muscicapidae; genus Oenanthe; species Oenanthe melanoleuca. The sequence continues at coordinate 24,597,696 of NC_079335.1, forward strand.
CAGTTTTAGTCACTACATGACTTAAAGTTAAGTCTTTATTGTAATTTGCTTAATAACTGAAAATGGAGGCTTCATGTATTTTTTAAATAACACATGCAGAGTTATTAGTTGTAACTCAGGAGAGTGACTGAGTATCTGTACATCAGAGTTGTGTCTTCCTGTTCATGCACACAAGTACATGGGCTAAATGTATGGACCAAAACTCAAACACATAACACCGTTCTAATACTTGCATTTTAATCTACAGTAAAACATTTTTAATAGAAACCCGTGGCTTTAATTAAACAGAACATTTAATTAAGGTGGGTTTTAAGTGCATGAAACAATTAAGTGCAAACACTTGAATGAAACATGTCATAATTAGTTTTAATAGAGTGTTAATTGGTACTAGGTTTGCCAAGTTAATAATTACCGCTTATTACATTTTCAATTAATCATTGTCATTTTGCTTTGAATAAAGATGAAAATTAGATAAACTAATTCAGGGGGAGGATGGTTTCCTTGTTAATTAGAGCAGTTAATTAAAAAAAAAGAAAGAAATTACTTGTTTTAGTTGTCAATTAAAAGCCTGTTCATTAGTAAAATCTTTGCACTCTTCCTTCATCAAAAGCCAAATAACTAATTTGAGACAATCCATGTTTTCTGGAATAAAAGATATGACAATAGTATATACCAAAGAAGGGACTCATACTACCATAGTTGTTTTACAAGAATCATAAAAGTTTGAATTTAATGAAGCAGGGTGCCCCTGCTCAGTGTTAATTATACTCCAAAGTCTTGCTGGGCAGAGTGTGCTCAAGAGCTCAGAAGAGCTAGGAAGTCAGGTCTTCAAGTATAAATATGGACTTGAAGGACAGATCAAGAGGTCAAATGAATGTTCATAAACAAATTTTAATTCTTTATCATAAAACAGTATGTCCAAGAAAAGATATTAGACCAGTGTTTTTAAACTCTTGGGATTTTTTTAACTTCAAGTATTTATTTGTTTACGTATGGGAGAAAAAATGTTAAAGACCATAATTTCACCGAGCTTAAAATACATTTTTAAAAAAATCTGTAATATGTCTTAAATAAGAATTGTCAAGTATGTGCATATATCTGCTGTGCTACAAATTTTTCAGTGTTCAACAAGATTGCAAGTAAACTGGATCAGAGATCTGAAATGATTGTACCTAAAGAAGTACTGACTGAGAATCAAAATAGCAGGAATCATTGCTAGTGGTAGACATTTCTATGATGGGGGAGAAGCACCTCAGTGCTTCTTGAGGATTCTGGAGGAGCCAGGTTCCTGTGTGTCCTGCTGAGAAGGAAGAGTGTCATTGTAACTGTGCCGTGTCAGTGCGCGTGCTGATGGCTGTCCCTGCCTTGCAGAGGAAGCTGTCAATGAGGTGAAGCGGCAGGCCATGGCCGAGCTGCAGAAGGCGGTGTCGGAGGCCGAGCGCAAGGCTCACGACATGATCACTTCCGAGAGGGCCAAGATGGAGCGCACTGTTGCCGAAGCCAAGCGCCAGGCGGCGGAGGATGCCCTGGCTGTCATCAACCAGCAGGAGGATTCCAGTGAGGTAAGGGCCTTGCTGGGCCAGCATCGCCACAGGGGTGTCTGAGCTGCCTTTAGGCTGTGTGACAGGGTTTTGGGATGTGTATTTCAGGCATACACCAATTTCCAAATTCTCTTGGCTGTGTTGTAATCTGAGCCCAAATACTTGAGCTCTGTTCTCACCTTTTAACTGCTCCTCAGGGTTGCATGTTATGTTCTAATTTGACTTTTCAGTAGCTTCATTTTAAAGCTCTTCAAACTACCATGCTGAATAGATAAAAAGATGCGCAGTGGAAAACATTTGACACTGAAATCTAATTTAAGCAAAAAAATTATTCATGAAAGAGATTGTAGAGCAAGGTGGCTAAAAACTTGTCTGGGGAAAGTGTTGGATGTAGAAGCAATTAACAAAAGATCATGGTTCCTGTAGGAAAGAATGTGAATGTAAATTTGCAAGTGTTTCCTTATTTTGAATGTAGTGCTTTGGCTGCAGGGAATATTTCAGAATTGAGTAGTGGGCAAAGAGCATTTGGTAGGAGAAAAAATAGATTTGAGAGATCAAAGAGTAAAACAAGAATGAATATGTTAAGCCTTGATGTACTTTCAGACCTGAGAGTGGAAACCTTGAATTGTTATGATACAGGACATCTGACACCATGACTTTGTGGAAGATGGGAGTGAAAGAGCAGTGTGTGTTTGACCACTGCTGTATCAGTCTAGATGACAATTAAATTTTATGTTTGTTAAAAAAAAAAAAAAAAAAAAAAAAAAAAGTCCTAAGTTAAAACTGACCTTAAAAACATGACAAGGAAATTTTGTCAGATAGATGTTATTTGTATATAATCTCCATTTCTCAAGACCACTGCAATGAAAGAGCATTACCATAATGAAGTATTTATTTTTTGTATACTAACAGCTTGACTTTAGCAAACTCACTTTTTAAAATAACTTCTAAGCAGCAGGAAGCTGGGGAAAAGAATAGGTGACAGTCCCTGTTACATGGAGACATACATTTGTGTATGATGATGTCTAAACACTTTGCATGGGCTGGATGGGCAGTGTTGTAGAAGAGTCACTTAAGTTGAGAGATGCAGATGAGCTACCTGCAGCATGCTGAGAACACACAGAAATCACCAGCACATAAGTCAGTGGCATGCTGCAGTATGCATCTGTAATTTGAGGGAGCGTAAGTTTTTAATTCATACCAGCTTCTCTGGAGATGAAAGACCATTGTGGGATCACTGAATGCCCAGAGTTTCTCCTTAATGTGTAGCAGATGAATAACAAGGAGACAAAAGGAATTGATTTTCAGCATCTGAAAGTTTCTCAGGAAGAAAGGGACTGGGGGAAGTATATGTACCCTTTAAGTACTAACTGTTCTATTGTAGATTAAATGAGACATAAATTCAATTTATTGGCCTTTTGTATCTAAGATACTCAAGGACATTTTCCTGCACTGTTTGTAGAAAGGGCATTTTTCTAACATAGCATCATTAAAGAGCTGTCATTTTGTGTGTTTGTATATATACAAGAGACTCTTATTGTTAAAACCAAAATTCCAAAGGTAAATACCTTTGGAGGAAACAACAAATCTGTTTAGTGAACTGATACAGTATGAGTAGGACAGAGGAAGTACTTACATGCCAGTACATACAGCCCATTTTTCCACCAGCAAATGTGTATCCAAAAAAATGTGCAGAGAGTTTGTGTGCTGTGATTAACTTCTGAGCAGTTAAAGTTCTGGAAAGAGCCATGTAACAACATCTTTACTTTTTCTGCAGCAAAACTGATTATGAGGTTTTTCACTTCTTGGGAACAGGACTTTGGGCAAACAAATCTTTAAATTGCATTCTAATGAAACGTGGCTGATAAGGTTATAAATGTTCTCAGGGAGGTTACAAGCCTCCTGGACCTAGAAATGACATCTAGTGTCCTGATCCTGCAACTTTCACCCCTGTGGTCATCAGGGTGGCTGTTTTGAGGCACCAGTTTTAGTCAGCCATCATAGAGAAATCAAGTTTGACAGTTTGTGTTTACAGGTGATTGATTAACTGTGAAGGGAGATAGATGATGGCAATACTTGTTTAGTTAGATGCATCTATTTATAAGTAGTTCCTCTTTGGCTTCTAATTATGACAAACTCTAAACACTTAGGGCAATACTTCTCACAGTTACCTGTTAACTCAAGCTGGTTTGGTTTCCTTTTTGGCTGACTTCTGTAAGAATGGACTGGACTTTTCCTTCATATTTGGGGACAGATCAGTTTGATTAGTGTTTGAAAACTGTTTCTTCAGAGATGAGCCTGTGTTTTTCAGGTCTGAGGAATAAAACTCCACATTTCTTTTGGTATTAATTCTCTCTTGGATCTCTCTGTGGACATTGCTGCTCTTTTGTCTAGGTTGTAAGTCTCTCTGTTTACGGCTTTCAGGTGAACACTTACAGCAACACAGGCTCCTGTGCATTTAAGGCCCTGAAGTCAAATTTTTAGAGCTAGAATATTTCCCGTTTCAAATCTGAGACCATTACAGTGCAGCCCCTGAAGCGTTGCAGGTCCAGGGGGAATGCAGAGCATCTCTCCTCATTCCTTATCCTTGCTGGGACATTGCACCAAGGCGTGCAAGAAAGCTCACTACAGGCTGCTGTATAACCTCCATGCAGTTCCTGACAGACAGTATTTCTCTCACGGGTGTCATTATTTCATTTGGCTGTTGAAACTATGAATGGAGATGAGAATTTGATGCCAGATTTGTAATGTATCAGATACAATTTTCAACTGATATGGCCACTCCCTGTCTATTGGCAAGGTTTCTCCCTTCATTTGTTATTCAGTAAAATGCAGCCTGGACATAGCTGAGGCTTCTTAAAGCTGTTCTGGTGTGAGAATTTTGTGGTATGATTTTTATTGCAGTCTGCACCAGTTCTCAAAGTGATAACTAGTACCAAGACTCAGGATTTTTGTGATTATTATAATTCAGCCTCCTAATCCAAGACCTTTCAGAGATCTCACAAAGAAAAGCAGATTATATTTTTGGTAGTTTTTGTTGGTGTTGCTGATTTCTATGTTGAGTTGGATTCTTTCTTCTGGTTTTGTTTGATTTTTTTGGTGTTCTGTTTTGCCTTGTCTTTAACCCAGAAAAAGTAGGATCCCTGAGTACAAGATTGTCTTCAAGAAAAGAAGTGAAGCTGGGCTTATTAAGATGACCAGATCAAAATTCCAAAATTAAGGGAGCACAAGACTAATAGGGGAGGTGTAATATTCAGAAGAGTCTCGACCTTTAAGAAGTGGTCTGCAAGATTTTGAGAATGACCAGATTACATAGCATAGGTAGAATATCTGACTCTGTCTTGATCCTTTCCCACTGCTTCTGTGTCTGTGCATTTACTTTCTAAGGGTTCTCATTGTTTTTTCACCTAAGACATTGCAAGTGACCAGCTAATGTTCATGCTTTCCTGTTACTGAAGTTGGTTGAGGACCAGCTAACTGAGCAGACTGCTGCTGAAAAGCAAAAGAATGAGAAGAAGGCCTACCTGTCAGCATGGCTCTTCTAAACCACAAATTATTTCTTTACCAGTTCCTTACAGTTGCTTGACAAAAGGTGACCCATTAACTAGTAGTTGGCTTGGCTAAGTATGGAAACATGTGTGAGCAGCCTACTGTAATGACTGCTGTGCTTGCTTTGGCTGCAATGTACTGCTTTGCAAATCAATTTTAATAGTGAGAGTGAACAGTTTAGCAAAGAGACTGACTTTCCAGATTATAAGGGGGAGTGGGATCATCAAAACATCTGTCTTTCTGGTTTGGTATAAGATGCCACTGAAAAATCTGACACTTAGTGTTCTCCCTCAGTTTTGAGTAGGCTGGGGGCTGGGGACAGGGAAGGAACAAAAATGTTTCATCTCTCTCTACTTAAAGCAGATGCTGACATCTGCTCAGATAAAACAAGTGTGTAACTGGTCCAACACTGCTTTTAGGAGATGTGTAATGTTAGGGCTTGTTTATATTGCAGCAGTTCATGTTGTATGTGAGTATCACACCTGACATTTTGAAGACAGCTGGGTTCAATCTCTGCTGACCGATCCACTGAGACCAGGACCGTGCCAGCAAACCTTACACTGAGCATCAGATGGTGTGATTCAGGCAAGCCTGGTTTATAGGCTGGTATTAAGTTTAATACCTATGTCAGCTAATGTTTAATTTTTTTGGCAGAGCATCTCTTGGAAAGTAGCACATCATCCACTGCAGTGGTGGGTAGTAAGTACAGAGGCACCAGAGCCATGTGTTCTGCACAGGATCAGTCCAGATGTGATGTGAGCATTGGCATTGCCCCAGACTGCTGAGCTCAGCCTGGCTCGCCAGCTTGCATGGCTCTTCTGTGGGCTGCTCTGCACTTCTGTTTGCAGGATTTAGCTACTCTCACTGACTTGTATGAAAGTTCATGTATTTCACTCAATAAACAGCAGCTTGGGCAAGCCTGGAGTGTTCAGTGATAGGTGTAACTTTACTAGAAACATCTAAAAGTTTGAATGTCATTTTGACATGGTGTTGGAATTTTCAAAGTACCAATATATTTCCCTTTCTAATGAGTCTTGGATAAAATTCTCATAAACAACTTTGCTGGATTTTTACACTGCTATTCAGCAGCTCATGCAGTTCTCATTTATGCTCCTGTGGTTTCACTGATTTCTAGATGTTCCTTTTCTTGTGGTTAGCAGTGGTAGAGTTCTGAATGTCATGAGCATTGCAGAACTGGGTAAAATCTGGTTCTTTGTACCAGCCATGCTTCCTTTCATGGTAAACTGGGGAAATCCGGGAAGATGACAGAATGAGGGTTTGTTTTGTTTTTTTTTCATTTAATTTAAGAAAGCTCTATACTAAGTCTCAGTTGGAGTATCAGAGGAAAGTAAATACTCAATTCTGGTTGAATGTTTCAGAGATGAAAGCAACAGGATGGGCAGCATTACTGACAAGTATATGTTTTAATTCTGGAGACCACAGAAATGGAGACCTTTTGTTTTTAAGAATTTTCATGAGGGCAAACGGAGTGTTTGAAGATGGAAGCTTAAGTGCATGAGAACTGGGAGTTTAACCTAAGATAAGGCTATGACCTGAGACTGATGTTCCTTGTCAGTTGAAAGAGGAGGATGAAATATGATCAGTGGCATAAATTCAGAGTAAGATTCCCATCTGGTGTAATTTAGCTCAATTTCATTTAATTAATCGATTTTCAAGGTAGTGAAGTTAAATTGAATTAAATAGTCTGAGAATCTAGCTTTTTGTATAACCTCACTGTTTCACAGGGAAATCAACACAGAGTTAAACTGCAATCCAGTCCTTCTCATAGTTTTAGCTACATCTGGAACTCTACAGACATGAGCTGGAAAGTGCAGTGTAGTAGGTCACTACCTAAAGACAGAATATATAGACTAGCACAAGCTTTGAGAGATTGGCATCTCCCTTTTCCATGATCAACTCTAGCTGTACCATTCCTCCTGCTTTTCCTGTGCTTTAATGATGGGGATTCTCCAACACCTCTAGGCAATTTGTCCCTGTTCTTAACAGAATTTTGATCCCGTTACTTCTGCTCATCCCTGTAAAGATGGATGTAGACATTAACTGCAGTGATGTTTGGGTGCTACTGCCCCATTTAGGCTACCATCTCATATTTAAGAGTATTGAGTTCATTCAGTCTCTTCTCACTGCTTGCTTGTCTGACTTCTGATTAATCTGGCTGCCTTTCTTCAGGTTCTTTCAAAGTCTTGTTTTTCTTGCTTGATTTTCTGTATTTGAAGTGCATCATCTCAACCTTGAAAGGGCTCCCAGGTGGATCTTGTCAGTGATAGGAGATAGTCTTAAATCAAGTGTAAGGCAGTCCATAGCTGTGGTCATATGCCCTTGCAGGAAGATTGCCATCTTGTCAGCAGCATGACACTGTGGCCATCTGTTGTCCAAGGTGCTGTGTAGAGCCTCAGCTAGGTCTGCTCCATTTTGCTGGTACCTGCTAGAGCATCCCAGGAAGGAAGATACCCTGAGTATGCTCAATCCTGTGTGAGATCAAGCTTTGTCTGTGATAGCTGGATCTGCTGGAAATACATGAGCACAGGGGCATATGAAGCACAGCCCAGGCTATTAGCTGGCATCTCAAGCTAAGAAAAGCTGGCTTTTCTGTGGTAGAATTTGGGGCTATCAGCCAGCACTGTGAACAGAAAGCATTTGTTTCCAAAGCTTGTGGTGCTCGAGCCTGATCTTTGCTGCTCTTTTTCACTACTTGCACATGGGAAGGAGCAATGAATGGTCACAATGGTGAGGGCTGTGTGGGACAGGGAATTCTGCACGTCAAATCCAGCTGCTGTCTCAGTACAAGCTCCCTGTGATGCGTGTGCTTGTTTATGTTAATTTGCACTGTAGTAATTTTTAAATGCAATTAGTTGCTGCATAAATGTGAGCTGTAAAATTTATTTTGAAATTCTTGTATTTTATGTGGTTTTATTCCCACAATTACACTAGAGCTGTAATGACCTGTTAAATTAGAAATAATATGTCAAATGAACAGAATCACATGCCAAACAATGTAGGACACATTAAGTAGTCATGTGAGGAGCCAGCTTAGTACTTCACCACTTCATTAAAATCTTGCACCTATGTATCACTTTTCATGTTCTGTACAGTCTGATAGTTAACTGATGTCAATTTTAATAAGAAAGTTGAACCAATACTGTTAGAATTAAACTGCTGTTTCCTTACATCAATACAGATCATGTGGTAAGATGCTGAAATACTCTCTGGTGACTCTGGTCACATCTGGAGTCAGATCTCTATGTGCTCCTCAAAAAGAGAAGCAAAGTGAAGATTCTTTGGATGCTAGCCTATATTAGCTAAACAGATACTTGAATAAGTTTGACACTCTCACAGTAATTCCCATGCAATTAAAGCGTGAACAGATCTGCACAGGGAAGGAATTCCTGCACCTGGGCATTTGCTGGCTGGCTTCAGCATATTTGTACAAATGCATTTGTTTTCAGATGAGGGAATAAAGGGAAATATGGGCCAAACACAAGGCTGGCAATTTAGCTGGAAGCAAATAGCTAGGAGGTCAGCAGGCATGGCAATATGTGGAAACTGTGCAAGTACAACTGGAGCAGAATTACACCATGCTTACTGATCACAATACAAGCAAGTGTGAGGCTGTTAAAACGAAACTTTCATTACTATGAAATAAATAAATAAATATTGTAATATAGAAATAGAATAGATACTAAAGAATATGAAATAAATAAAATATAGCTACACATAAAATATAATAAATTAATATAATAAGGAAATTATAGTATAGCAAAAGAAGGAGAATCCAGTTATATCACATTTAGTTATCATTCTGGTTAGCAGGATGAAATGCTAATACAAAATGCTGATGCAAAAAAGGTCATTTTGGTGTATGCATAAATATGTCTATGTGTGTACATGTTCATGTACAGTGGTCTAAATTACTTACAGTTATTTTTCATTGTGGAGATAAGAGGTTGTTTAAAGAAAGGTGTTTGCAAATAGTATAGATATTAATTTCTAAAGGTGGATTTACCTCTCTGGCACTGGACAGAGTGTGAGCAAATGAACCTGAGGAAACAATGACTACTGAATCAAAACCAGGTGATGCCTGGTTTAGACAAGGAGTCTGAATTCCTGACATTTAACTACCAGAAACATCTGTTTCTGTGTGTTGGTAATTCCACTTTTTTTTTTTTTTTTTTTTTTTTTTTTTTAAGTGTTTTTAAAGATGGGAACAATTTTATGAATTAAAAAAAAAAAAAAAGTCCTCCAACACATGTACCTGTAATTACCTAATTTAGTCTGTGTGTTTAAGTATGAATTGAGAATGCCATGTAGCTTTGATTTCAATCTCAAATAACAATTGGGCACAGGACAGTCACTCATTTGCCAGTATATGCCTATGCAAAAAAAACAAACAACCAGCCCTCCAAAACAATAAAAACCAATAAAAAGAGGGAATATGGAACTTACACAGGAATATTTTCTAAAGCCACTTGATACTGATTAAAAGTCTAATTTCCTTAAAATACTGTTTTGGATTTAGGTCTTTGTTTTATTCTGAAATTGGGATTTTTTTTTTTAAAGTAGTTGAGGAATATCACTTAAGGATTGGCTGTGTTCCAACATCCAGCTGGCAGAGCTATAGAGTGTGTTAAAATGAATAGCACACATATTCTGCAGTGGCTTCCCCATCCTGCCAAAGATTTAGACTCTAGCTTAACTGTTCACTGCCAGAAGTGCCACTGAGTCAAATGGTATTACTCAGATGATTAAAAATTATGTTTTCCTAGGGTAGCAAGTTTTCCTAGTCAGCAAGTTTTATCTGTGTGTTAAGTCATTTTTTCACTTTCTGGTCTTGCATTAGTCCCTCTCCACTTCTGGAGAAGCACCTTTTTTTGTGTGTGCATGTTTCATTATTTGTTTTAATAAATTTGTAAGAGGAGCTAGCAGAAATTTTACTGAAATTTTCCATTAGTCAGCATGCTGCTGGTTGCTGGATGTGGGACATATTTGGAGTATTAGCAAAGAGCTGCTTCTGTTCTAGTGCAGCTTCTGAGACAGAGTCCTCCAGGTGACTGGAGTTCCTGTGGAGCAGGTACCCAAGGTAGCACATACCGGTGGCTCAGCTGTCCTTAGGCAGAGGGTTGACCAGCAGTTCCCTGCCAGCTGTTTTTGCTGTAACATTTAGGACACTAGCTAATTTCTCCATCTCCTTCCTGTTCTGCTTCTAGAGTTGCTGGAACTGTGGCCGGAAAGCTAGTGAA